>NC_090023.1:90606289-90909319 GCF_037176765.1 Anolis sagrei
CTCCCATTTGTGAGAAGTGATAGGATTGCTATCCAACAGTTTCAGGAGGGCCTCTCCCTTGGGACAATATGAACCTCTCGTTTCATTGTGGCAGAGCAATTAAATTTGCTAATCAGAGAGGTTTCTGTTTACATGACAAGACACACATTTCTTAAGACACAATAGTTGTTAAAGCCTTCATTTGCTACCAACAGTGCAGTGAAATAATTCATAATCATCATCATCATTATAAAACCTTACAGATTCATTCATAAATTATAAATCAAGTTTGAGTTCTGAAATGGCTACTTCAGTAATTGAATTTGAGCATTTGAGTCAAAAAACACATTCTTGCTTTAGCTGAACTCAGAAGAAACTTCTTTTGCCGGCTTTCATTTGTGTTTAAGAATCAACGTCTTTTTTCTTCTCTGCATATCTGCTAATGACTAGAATATAGAGGTTAATTAAAGAATTTGCCAGCATAGACAGCATCACTGGAGTCATGCAGCTTCTTAATCTTGAGAAATATTTCTTCACAATGTGGTGCTATTATATTAGAACTAAAAATAGCTTTCTATTTAAAAAGTACTTTAAGGTCCAGTGAATTTAAGAAGAGTTAGATTACCATGCATACTTGTGTATAAGTCAAAGGCAGGTTTTGTAGCCAAAATTATGGATTGTCCTATGGCTCCATTCCATGGAGAAAGAAAATGCTACCTCCACTTCAGGGGACCAGCTGCCCCAGACCAACACCACCATTTTCCGAGTCCTGCATTCAAAAAGTCCTTTTGCCATTCTGTTCAGAGAAGGGGGTGGTTCCTTTTTTAAGGTACAGTATTAACTCTTATCAAAAAAAGAGACAACCTTTGGTGACTCCCAGTAGAGTGGCAAAAGGTGAGAGATTGGCCTGTCCAAAGAGATCCTAAAAGAAGTCTACTTTTTAATGCTCTTTTGAGAGAGACACCAAAGAGCCGCCTTCCTTCTCAGTGAGGCTTGGGCAGCAATCTATACTCATAGGTTAACCCTTCGTGAAAACTCGTTTAAGGCAGGGTCTTCAGAATTCTAAAACGTTATATCCACTGTTCTTTACTCTCTCCTTGGTTTTTCAATTCTTGTTTTGCAAACAATTTGACCTTTTCTCTCTCTTTCAAAAAGTCAAGAAGTGATGCTGCAATAAGATGAGTGCTTTTAAAAAAGTTCTCATCTTTTGCCATCCAGTGAAAGCGATTATAAGAGTTAAGGTCTAACACTTACATTCACCAATGGATATGTCTTCTCAAGTTTTTTAGGGTCAATTTTTTGGCTGAAGATTTTAGATTTAAACATGAGTGTGTGAGTGTGTGTGGTTTTTATTTCACAAGCATTCTTATACATGAATAGGCATAGATGTAATTCAGGGTAATAACGGAAAATATACAGGTCGATTATCTCATATCCAAAATAGTTGCCACCAGAAGTGTCTTGGATTTCTGGTTTTGGAATACCTGTTTTTCCATATGTATGGAATGACAGATTTTAGAGATACAACCAAAGTCTAAACATCAAATGTATCTTATATGCACAGCCTGAAGGTATATTATATTCTTAATAATTCTGTGTATAAAACAAAAGTTTTTATACATTGAACCAGTACAAAGCAAAGGAGTCACCAGCAGCCTGCCCATGTGGATAATTGAGATTTTGGAGTATTTTGAAATTCTGGATAAATGATACCCAGTCTGTTTCTAATACATGTAAATGTCTTCAGTATTTAACATGATTTCCATAGTTGTGCTTTCCTACTTTTTAAAATAGTATGCATAATAGCTATTTTTTCATGCTTACAAATAATGCTCCGTACAAATGAAAAACTAAAAATCAATTAAATCAGTTTTTAGCAAGTGACTGAACAAAGTACCATCCATATCCACAGATTCAACCATCCATGAAAATATTCATTAAAAATCCCAAAAGTAAACTTTTTTTGCTATTTTATATAAGGGACACAATTTTGTTGCACCAACAATATTTATAATGGAATTTGAACATCCTGTGTTTTTGGTATCTACAGGGGGTCCTCGAACTAAACCTCAGTGGACACTAAGAGCCCAGTGCAATACATAGTGTATTCTTTCAGATAGCTTTAAGAATTAATCACGTTTTTCAATGTGGTATTTCAGAAATCAAATCCAAAAATCAAAACAACAGAATGTTCCTAGATAACTTGGCAAACTATACAGCCGATACTACTCCAGAAGCCTGTTTGAATAAGACAGAAATGTCATACATAGGTATCTGGCAATATATAGGGTTTCCAAAAGTAGCATATATGTATAAAATTGGAAATTGTAGCTAAATGTATCTTTATGTACAAAATATTATTTACAAAATTTTACAAAACTCACACATATAAAATAAAAGTTTGTTCATTTTTTCTATGCATAGAAACATTTGGCACACCCTGTAGAATTACATTATTAGACAAAAGTTCATTATATAGAATTTTAATAGTCCTTGTGAAAGAGCTGACTGTAATTAACAATTCTTTAGGAAGGGAATGCCAAATAATTGTAATTGTTTTGGCTTGTATGTTTTAATTTGTGTTAATTAGAGTAGGAAATGTAGAGTATTACAAGGATATTTTGCTCATTAGTTTGGATAAAGATACAAGAACTATAGACACAAAAGCCTGCTGGGAAACATTGGAATTAGATACTTCTGGTAGCCTTCCCAGTAGCATGATAGGTTTCCTGTGTTTCCAACAATTTACGCTCTTGAATCTAAGGGACAGTTCTACATATAGTTGAGTAATTAAAGACGTTATAAATATGTAACTATCAATACTGAAAACTCTTGTAATTATTTTTCCTCATAGTATTTTGTTTATGTGCTTCATCTTTTGGAGTTTCAGCTGTCTTTTCTTTCCTCTGCTTTGTGAAGCTGTTTTCCCCCTGGTTTTGACTTTTTATTGCTCTTGTGTTTTTATACCTGCACCTTAGAAAACAAGGATTCTGGCTAATTAATATACTGATAGAGAAAGGGATGCCCTTTTATTACAGACTATAAAGATGAAATAGAGTGCCTTTCATCAGATAATTCACTTTAGTTGCTGGGGGAAGTCTTCTCGGTAGCAACTCCGAGACTATAAAATTCCCTCCCTAGTTGCCCTATGTGTCCTTTTCTACTGTCAGAAAAAGCTTTTTTTACAACCCAGACCTTTGATTATTAACTGGCCACTGCAGAATGTCCTTTAATCAGGATACGCTGCTATTAATAATCATTATTATGTTTTAAATGCTCTTAGAATTAATATTAAGTTAATATTTTAATATAACTTCATTGAATTGTTTTTGACTTTGAATCTTTCCTAATTTTAGCTATAGTCTGTTTCAATTTACACTGTCAGCCACTTTGGATTCTGTATTGGGAGAAAGAATGGATTGACTAAAAATAAGTAAATAAATAGAAAGAAAGGGAACCCACTCCTTTAAAATAAAATACAGGGTGTTTCAAAATGATAGATCCAATTTGAGTATAAAACTAAATGATATTACAGTATGACCCCATATATGCATAGGATATATTCCCAGACTTTGCATCTATTAGCAAAACCATGGATAAGCTATTGAAATGAAGGGCCTCTATAGGAAAAAATATTATTTCTTTGTGTGTGTACGTGTGTGTTGAGAGAGAGGAAGAACAAAATGATATTTTTGAATGAGGGAGTGGGACCAGTCATTCCTAAGCATAAAATATGTATTCCCTCGATGGTACAGAGGAACAGTTTACAATCATTTGGAATATATCCTCTTCTGCTTGTTCTAGATCCAGTAGCAATAGTGCCATTTGCTTTCTGTTAAATCTACTGGATTATTCATCCTCTTGGATGTTTTGAGTTCTGTCTTGATCATGACATGAAAAGTCACAACAAATTATTTTAAAATTACGTACGTTGATGTATAAAATAGTTTCTTCCTTCCCTACATTTAATTAGTTTTAGTTAACCTGAAGACCAAATGCTTTACGGTTAAGGAAGGTCAAACGATTAACATATGCAAAAGTATGTGGGAGTATTTTAATACTTCAAAAAAGAATTTGACAATGATGTATAAGATTATGCAGCTGTTATATTAACATATATTTGTTACAGATATGCAAGCCTCTACTTCTGTTGTGCCATTGAAGATCAGGATAATGAGCTAATAACACTGGAAATAATTCATCGTTATGTAGAATTGCTTGACAAATATTTTGGAAGTGTAAGTTAACTATTTTTCTTGCATTTAATCTAGATTTATATTGCTCTTATAAGACAAGGCAGAGCAATGATTTTTCAAGGTAGATTTTTTTGCAACTCTCTGCAATAGTTCAAAAGAGTTAGGGGACCAACAGGACTGCTATGGGAAAGAGAAATTTGGCAGTGTCTCCCTTGGTAAGAAATCTCTGCTGATCTTGATTCCCTTCATGAACTGATACGTTTGTGGAGGAACTCAGTTCATATATTTTAATCACACTTTTACATTTGTATACATATTAACCTGTATATAGAAAGGTTCTTTCATATGTATATATATTCTGCACCTGAAAATCTTAACAGTATTTTGCACATTGAAAAAATATGCAGAATAAAAGAAGAAGACTGAGTTGGACTTGATTTTATGACTTTGATGACAGAATCCCTTGGCTAGCACAAAATGAGAAATAAATAAATAAATAATCTATTCTAAGCTATTACATAACATTGTTTTGCATTTTACATTTGCAGCTTCTTTTCTGGAAAATGTAAAGATAATTATGATACTAGGTGGGAATGTGGGGTGAAATACATTGTCAGCCTAATCATTATATGTTTTCTAGGTATGTGAACTTGATATTATCTTCAATTTTGAAAAGGCTTATTTCATTTTGGATGAATTTCTCTTGGGAGGAGAAGTTCAGGAAACTTCAAAGAAAAATGTTCTTAAAGCTATTGAACAGGCAGATCTATTACAGGAGGTAAGCAAATTTTATTTCTCTGTCAAAGCATACCAGCATGCTGTGCTCTTCTCTTCGAAAAGCTTTTATTCTTTTAAAAGTGTAGAAAAAGCTTTTCAGCATGTCTGGCATGTAGCTTTTACTTAATATTCTGTATACATAATTGTGTTGCCTATTTCTTGTTCTATTTCATTCTCATTCTATGCATAGAGTAATAGTAATGTTTTAAAAATAGCCTTATTTCATGGCTTCTTTGGACTATGTTAGATGTACAGCAGCTGCTGTCTTTATCTGTGTTTCTTGTACTTTAAGGGCTTTTTTTTAAATTCATATTCATTTATATGATTTTCTTTTTATTACTTTAATGGAATGATAACTAATTTTTGTTGTACCTGATGCATGTATGCCTCTTTACTGTTTCATTGCTGAAATGCAGAAGCTAGACTCTCTTCTTTGACACTTTTTCAGGTATATTTAAAATTAATTGTGTCTTAAAAACAAGTCAGAATGCCATAGCTAAATAGATTTGCAGTAGGTGCTTAGAAAATTAGTTATATGTCTAGCCTTAGAAGTATATAAAATAGAGTAAATATGTGGTTGAAACCTTTTCTCTCAGATGCCAGCAAAATGTATAAATGTTTGAGTATCTGCTGCCTTTAGTGCACTGATTCAGAATTAAATACAGTAGTTGAAAAATGGGGTGAGGAGTATGGAATATAATTTATTGTATTTCAAAATCTGATAACCTCCCTTGAGGGAACTAAAGGTAGCAAATAGACAAAATAAAACTCCTAGAATAACAAGCTTCCCTGCAAGCTCTCCACATTCCTTTTTGTGGCACTATAATCCTAAAGTGGCAATATAGAAGTAGTAGTCAAGATGTTTTGCAATGTAAGTCAGTTTTAGTCCATTTCTTTGTGGAACTTAAGTTAATGTTGGTTGCCTATATAAATGCAAACTTGTAGCTTTGCTATATGGACAGTAACTTATATGTGTATGTGTTTTGATCTGTTATGGATGCTTTGCTTGAGTCTGTCTTATGTTCCCTGTGTGCCTATGGTATGGTTCATCAGTGAAATTTTAAGGTAGCGAAAGAACAACTTTTTCTTAAAAACATTTGTCATCAAAAATCTTTTAGTGGTTAATACAGAAGTATCATATAGAAGAAAAGGCTCAGCTTAAGATGAAAAACTTCCCACATTGAAACTGATAGTGTAGGAGTTTAGTAGCTCTCTATGGTTTGTTCATAATATACAAGAAGCACTACAAAAAAACTAACTTTCGTTCCCCCAAAGAAAACATGGAATGAGAAAAACGAAACAATAGATTGCCATCAGTTATGTAATGGCTGTAGCTTACTTTCTTATTTTTTGTAGGTAGCAGTTTGAAATGTCTTATGTTGGTTATTAAACCTACATTTTAATCAGTAGCTCGGTTTGTTGAGAAAAATGACTCATTTTTTTCTGGTGAATGTAAAAAAGTGATCTGCCTCTTATTACAGTTGAATAAGTCTGTCACTAATTCTCTCTGTATTCCTCACTATTGACTAAGGATGCTACACATTTCCCCATTATATGATTCTCATTCATGCCATTATTGCATGGAGAGCCTTCCAAAATCTCTGATATGCAATGCTTCACCACCACCCCTTATCTAACAGTTTCTTGTAGTTTACATTTCGTTTATGACAATGAACTTCCTCTTCCTCCTATTTACAGTAAATTATGTAGATTGATAAGGGTGGCATCCTGCAGCAAAAATGGATATTTCACATTGTTATAATGAGAGGCTGATACCATTTTTATTTTCATTTCGTCTAGCTACTCTTATGAACTGTTGAGCAGATTCTGAGCAACTTTACCATAGGAAAGAATCTGCATGCTATTTTGTTATCATTTGATTTCAGCATTGGAAAGTTCTCTATGTATACACATGTATATAAATCTAGAAGTGGCTGGCTCCTTGAAACAGCACCAGCACTTTCCCCTTAGAACATAGTTTGAAGTCTCAAATACCTTGTTCTCCTGGTATTTGGGATTTCAATTCCCAGAAGCCCCAGCCAGCCTGACTCTCAGGAAGTTTGGGACCTGAAGTCCAAAATACCTGGAAGATCAAAGGTTGGGAACCATTGTCTTAGAGCAACACTCAACTTATCCATGACTCATTTCAAAAGCCATAATTGCGACCCCAAAAAGTGGACCTATTCACAAGTATATATAGCAATTCTAGATTGAATCTCTTAAAGATGCCACATTTTATACAGAATCTACTAGAATTTGTTGTTTCATTTCTTTTCACTTAATTAGTTTAGACTCTTTAAGTCCCTAAAATGTGATCTACCTACATCTGGAATTATTTGTTTAAATCAATGTTTCTCAAGCTGTGCTCCTCCAGGTGTTTTGTCCTTCAGCTCCCAGAAATCCCAGCCAGCTTACAAGTTGTTAGGAATTGTGCCAGCTAAAGTTCAAAACACCTGGAGGAGCACAATTTGAGAAACTCAGGTTTAAATTGACATTAGCAGAAGAATATTGCATGAAAGGTCTTGGTTTTTATCTACTTCCTCAGAATTCATATAGCAGTAGAATGTTATCCTCCTGAAACCTAATTGCAAGTGCTCTTATTTAGTTTTTTATATTTAGTATTCTATTGTTTATTTCTTTATTTTTATTTTTTAATATCCTGTCCTCTCTCCCTCATAGATACATTATGATAAAACATATAACAATATTAAGTGATCAAGATAAAATTATCCAGTTGTTTTAACTACAGCAGCAAAACAACACAAAAACAAAAAAGTGGGCATCACTCCCTCAGATTTATTTAATGATATTTTTTGAAAGTTGTGGCTTTCATTGGTTTGTTAAATTACTGCACAGTTGTTTACTAAGTTCTTTGACTGAAATCGTTTTGCTGTTGTCAGTGCAATTTTGTATCTGGTGTATGCAGGAGCAAGATGAAAAAGATCATGCGTTCAGGAAATGACAGCATTTGTCTGCCAGTTCCTAACTACCTAATTCACAATTCCTAGTTTCCGGGTGGGGAGAGTTGTTAGAGCTGAAGTTCCCAGGGTGGGATGGCTTGCATAGTCATCTGTGCTACAAGACAGATGACTGTCCAAGTTGCACTTCCCAAAATGCATTCATTCAGGATAAACAGAGAAGTATGATTTTTAATGGCAGAAGCATCAGGTAGGGAGGCTTCCCCCCTGTCATCAGGCATTTCTCTGGTACTAGTCTTCTGGTATTTTTTTTTATTTCCAACTAGAATTCCCTGGTGCATTTTTACAACTGTGAAAGTAGGTGCAAGGAAAAATAGTAGAATGGTTACATACTATATCCCTCTTAATCCTTCCCTCTAAACATGCAACTTCTCCCATTTTTAATTCATTTAGAAAAACCAAGGTCTTCTGATCGCATTCAGCCAAAATGCAATAAAAATATTTAATAGAGAGTATCTGAAGTATTTTTCCATGTCACTTTTGTGACTTTTGTACAGACATGACATGGAAAAGCTGTATCTCCATTTCAGGCTGCTTTGGTAATGATGCCAGGCTGCAAAGATCATATTCAAAAACCAAGTTATATATGAGCAAGACAGAATTCTAATATAATAGGCTTAATTGTGTGTTTCTGTGTATGTATGTGTTAGAACAATATTTTTCCTACATCATATTGTCTTTCATACATTATTCTGCGTTCTTGGGACATAGGATCAAAGCCTAGGTTAATGTGAAAAACATTCCCTTAATGTATGTATTTGAAACTTATAAAAACTGCTTAACAGGGCATTGGGAGTGTCCAGAGGGAGATGTATATTTTTAAACTGCTTGCATAATACATGAAATAAGTAGTTCTCTTGTGAAGTAAAGCTGTTTAATCCTCATTACAAAGCTTATGCTTTGAGTTATGTAACTGTCAAAAATAGTTTCATGTTTTTTACCACTGATCACAGAAATAATCTTAAAAATATGCCATGCAGAAAAGGATTTTGAATTAAAACCTTCAGTAGTCAATTCCATTGTCTCGCTACTTGTGTCTTAATACAATTATACTAAAAGGAACTACACATTTATTTTAATTTATTAAAATATTTATGTACCTCCCTATATCTAAAATTTCATGGTGGCATTCAGTTAGGGTATGTTTGTGTCTACCTGTATACATTTTGCTGTTTGTTGTTAGTATATTTAACTTTCAACATTTGCAGATTTTAACTTTTGTGGATTTGATTAATATGTTCTTTTAAGGAATCTCTAGATTGTTCAGTGCAATTCTATCATCAGCTTCAGTTGGATGTTGATCATAGAGACCACCTGGAGAACCTAGCAATTTCTAAGATGTGTTCTCTCAAGTAAAAAATATTATCGTTTTTAAATTCACATTTTTAAAATTTGCCATGTTCCCCTTCCTCCCATGAAATTGGAAGTTCTACTATACTAAAGTTAATTTATAGTTTAATTGCCATTGCAGAGAACCAAGAACTATATTTTAGGGCACGTGTTGGGTGCGAGTGAGGGTCTAAGAATAAAATCAGCTCCTTGGAAATTGATGTTCAGCTTCATTCATCTTTTAGGATGAAAGGAAGCAAGTATCTGCAGCCATCACATATATTTTGACTCTTACACATGCACTCATTGTGTTCAGAGTAACTACTATAAACTTAAACTTGTAAAAAGATTTTTGCTATGTTGAATCCTTATTTTTTGTGTGTGGAGTTCACTGCAATTTTGTCTTGTTAGTGTTTTCATTAACTTTGTCTTGAAAACATTAATGTTTTAAGCAGTGCAGTGAAGCCAGTTGCTTGAGCAGCCCTCATATGTATAGATTTTGTGACAGTGGATTTTATTTTATATATGGCTAATTTTGCAACATTAAAAATGTTACACTATGAAATTTTCATTATGCTTGATTTTGTTTGTAGAGCCAGAATGAAGACTGGGGAGGTTTGTCTGAGGATATCTTATGATTAAGAGCAATCTAAAGGCTTAGCGTTTTGATCCCATCTGTTCAATTGGTAACTACCAAATTTACCATTTTGGTGGCATGGATGACATGAGTGCTTTGCAGAGTTTTGCACGTGTAACAGAGCCCTTGCCTGAAGTATAAAGAGGAGCAGAAAAATTACAAGTGATGGGCTTCTGCAATACTTGCATGACAGTACTGAAGTGTGCTTTGGGTGCTCTGCCTTATTTTCCTTTTCATACTAACAGCATCAGTTTGAAGTGTGTGATTTATGGTTTTTGTTTTGGTGTTACTCGTTTTTAGGTGTCAATAGAGCTTGGGATTCCCAAAGCTAATTGCTAGGCAGATGTTGACTTCATAAAGCATATTTAAATATGTCCTGGAAAGTCATTTTGTTTGCTGTGAAGTAAACATAAACTTTCAACAGAGTAATTTGTGTACATTTTAACAGTTGATTTTATATGCTACACAGTAAGACAAGTCTAACCTAAGCATATAGGGATTGCAATATATTTTTGTACAGAGCAACAAGGGATGTGCAACATGAAGAGGTAAGTGCGTGAGACAGAAACACAAAGTCAAAATTCAAATGAAAACAGCTCAGAAAAAGTAGCTTGTTATTTGTCATCATGTTGACTTTTCTTTTTACACCCTTATGAATACAAGGCCTCCCAAGAGCCCTAGTCATAAATTACCCTACTCAGAACTTCCAAACTTAAAATTATAACAGAAAATATATATTAATTAACGTGGGCGTAAAAGAGTCTTGAATCAGCAACATTTCCCTTTTTTATGCTTGCATTGACATTTCTGAAAAATTAATATTATAATTGGATGCCATCTACATAAGATTGTCTTTCAATTTATACAGTCTTGTACAATTCTTGGGGTGATAAACATCCAGGTGGATGAATATCAGAATGTTTTTAAGCAAAACTATTTATAAACAGATTTTAATAGATTTGAAAAATAAGTTATAGTTTCTACTTAACTTAAATGTAAGAAATGCAAACTTATACGTTCAAATCTGCAGTCAAACTGAATATATAACCATTTAGAGCACATGTTTAGTAATGAAAGGAAAAAAATAAATAAACAAATCCCTCAAATTATTCACTGATTTTCTCTTTCCCATCACATTCTTTTTACTACATTTTATGCTGTTTGCGAACATGTTCAGATCTCTAGAGTGGCTTTTCAGAGTTGCACTGGAGAGGAAGGGTGGAAAAGTATTGAGCAAAAAAAAGCTCTCCACATTCACTTTGGGATCCACACCTTTGAATATAACATAGATGTGCAGATACAAAAAAATTCATATGAATTGCGTGATTATCAGCTAAACAGAATAAATTTGCCAAGGAAGAGAACATCTGAATGCAAACAGTTTTTAGTTCCATTAGTTTTATAAGAAAGTGGTCAAATCCATTGTTTTCCTTAGTGCAGAAACAAGTGGAACATAATTTAAAATGTTAAACATGTTTGTACTGCTTTTATGTTAAGCAGCTTTTACATTTGAGGCAATGACTTAGGGGCAAACCTAAAATAATGAGCAGAAATTTTGGGGAGCAGCATTAGTCTCCACTGTTGAAGTAGCACTTGGTGAGGGTATTTTACTCTGGGGCGGTGAAATGTCACTCTAAATTGCAGCACTGAAAATCTTCAGCCGATAACAGACAGGATAGCAGCTTTGCTTTTATATTTCATCTAATGACTCACCTGAGATTAGAAGGGAGATCATCTTAATCCTGAAGGGATATTTCTCAGACTTCTTGCAGTGATTTATGCCCTGAGCTGGGATCTAATAGGATTTTTGTTGCTGATTTTCCTTGTAGCCTTGTTCCCGTTTCAATCTATTTCAGACAACTGGGAAACCTTTTAGAGCAGGGTTTGAACATTACATGGAGAGGTTCAAGGGGATGGAGGAAAATACGGTCTCCTTGTCATCCATTAAATCAAGACTTGATGCTTGAGTTCTGATTAGCTTTCTCTTTGCAAAAGATTTGACACCTAAGTGTATTTAAACTGGGTTTATTGTCCTGTCTTCTGAGTGGATTAAGAAGTGCTGTACTCTTGCTGATGAGGCTAAGTGTGTTTGGCACATTTGTACCTAATCATGCCATCAAGTGAGTTGGCCTAATAGCAGTACTTCATCAAAACTTTAATGAATTGACTTTTAAAATACTTTGTCTTAACCTTCTAATGAGGATAGGATAATGTATAACTGTTCAGCATTTTGAAATGTGCTTTGAGATTTATAACTGCCAGTTGGATCATTGACCTATGAGAGATACCCTTGGATTATCTTCATTTATACTTTAGATAGTTGGACTATGTTGAACTCAGATCAGGAGACAGACTTGCATGAGAGAAAAGTGTATGCTGAAGTTCTAGCAGTAATTTTTCAGAGAAGGTTGTCCAAAGTATGAAATACTTTTGATCACTAATGAGATAACTGATGTTCTGAGCTTGTATTGAGAGGGCAGTTTATCTTCTCTAGAAGAAACTAGCCAGAGAGAACAAGTGGAATTGGCTAGATTGCTGGCCTCGTCCTGAAAAGAAATGCTGGCTTTGCAACCCAGAAGATCACAGGGTTTTTGTATGCAGGTTTTTGCATGATAACATGCAGGTTTTTGTATGATAGAAAACATAGCATCACTTCCAAGTGCTTAATTGCTTGAACTGAAGACTTGTTCAACTCATAAAAAATAATTATGTAAATTGATCAAAAGCCCCCCCCCCCTGCAAATGAGATGACATCATGGGGAAATAGTTAACATAAGCCTTCCCCCAGCCTGGTGCCCTCCAGATATGTTTTCAGCATTAAATTAGATCATGAAGGTTTTTATGGGTAGTAGCCCCATCCACTCCCTGCACTCCACAATATCATACTTGCCATACAAACCCTAGTTCTTTTTTGTATGCCTCTGCTGCAGCATCAGTTAGGTGTCCAGCCCATCTGGGCCACCAATCTCCAGCTCACCCCTTGCTCGGATATCAGCCAGCACACCAACACCTTAAATCAAGAAATAGTCTTTTTAAGATCTACAGAGATACTCGCAGGAACACCTCAACTAGTGAGAGTCCAAATGTGGCAGGCTAAAATCCAGAACCTTAAGCCATGGCTAATATTGAATGAGAGACTCTTCCCTGGGCACACGGAAGACTGGGCAACTTAGAAGGAGCTGAACAGACTGTGTTCTGGCACCACGAGATGCAGAGTTAACCTTAAGAAATGGGGCCACAAAGTGGAGTCCATGACATGCGAGTGTGGAGATGAGCAAACCACAGACCACCTATTACAATGCAGTCTGAACCCTGCCACATGCACAATGGAGGACCTTCTTATAGCAACACCAGAGGCACTCCAAGTGGCCAGCTACTGGTTAAAGGACATTTAGTATAATGCCAAGACTTTTAAACTTTGTGTTTTTTAAATACATTACGACTGTACCCTCAGTTTACTTCTGATACGATAAATAGTTAGGTGCTCTATGAATGTTTCTATCTACATCAGACTGATTCTTGGTTTGACTTGGACTAGGTTTGTTTCAGTGTCTCTTTTTGGCTTTCACTTATGTTTTTTTCTGCTCTGTTTCCTTGCTGGTTTTGATGTTTCTTCAGCATAGGAATTTCTATTGGTTTATGCTTTATTTTGCTTACTTGGAAAGCTGTATCTCTTGTGGGGTTGAAATTCCCAAGGGTGATAGATACTTTAAAGTTTCTTTTTTGTCTAGGAGAGGGCCACAACATTGGTGTCTGTTCTAATTGCTAGGCCTTCACTCCATAGCCCATTGGAACCATATTTCATTCCTCAAGGCTCATGACCCTTCAGACATTGTTGTGAATAAGGCTGTCCTTATGGCCTCAATCTCAAATACAAAAGCTTGGTCCTATTGAACACAATCTTTGCAGACAACATCAGGTTCCTGCTTTTATGCAGGATTCTATTTCATATTTAGAGCATGCTCTTAACTATTTGGACACCTTTAGTGCATTGGCCTTATACATCTGTCAGATCCAGGTACCCTTAGCTTAGAAAGCAAGCTCACCTTGAGATAGTAAACCTTTATTTAAGAAAACAAAGGCAAGTGTTTCATGTCATGGTTGCCAGGACTGGTATGTCATGGTATTCTGAGGACTGCCAACCATCACAATCATATATTTATAGGTAATGTAATTTAAATAATTTGTGGGCTTTCACCCCATTAGTCAAGTTATAGCAGAAGTTATGCTTTTTGTGATCCTTTCCTTTACTGGGCAGGTAATGAAAACATCTTTGGCTTCCCCCTATACTGCCCTTCAAATGGAAAAGGCTTAGATGCCAGGCTCCTATAACAGGCCCATAAATCAGCCTAAACACTATAAGCATCCACAAGTTATGAGGCTTGCCATATTTGCTAGTAGCCAAGCAATTAGTCTTAACAGAGCACTGCCAAGCACAACCCATCATCACTTTTACATGTATGAAGCATGAGAAGTATTCAACTGAATAGCTTGATACATTGATTTCAGTAAGGGCTTCGACAAGGTCTCCCATGACCTTCTGGCAAACAAACTAGTCCAATGTGGGCTAGGCAAAACTATGGTGAGGTGGATCTGTAATTGGTTAAATGGACGAACCCAGAGGGTGCTCACCAATGCTTCCTCTTCATCCTGGAAAGAAGTGACGAATGGCGTGCCGCAGGGTTCCATCTTGGGCCCGGACATGTTCAACATCTTTATTAATGACTTGGATGAAGGGCTAGAAGGCATGATCATCAAGTTTGCAGATGACACCAAATTGGGAGGGATAGCCAATACTCCAGAGGACAGGAGCAGGATTCAAAATGATCTTGACAGAGATGGGCCAAAACTAACAAAAGGAAGTTCAACAGTGACAAATGCAAGATACTCTACTTTGGCAGGAAAAACGAAATGCGAAGATACAGAATGAGGGACGCTTGGTTCGAGAGCAGTAAGTGTGAAAAAGATCTTGGAGTCCTCGTGGACAGCATGTTAAACATGAGCCAACAATGTCATGTGGTGGCAAAAAAAGCCAATGGGATTTTGGCCTGCATCAATAGGAGCATAGTGTCTAGATCTAGGGAAGTAATGCTACCCCTCTATTCTACCTTGGTTAGACCACACCTGGAATATTATGTCCAATTCTGGGCACCACAATTGAAGAGAGATATTGACAAGCTGGAATGTGTCCAGAGGAGGGCGACTAAAAGTGTCTGGAAAACAAGCCCTATGAAGAGCGACTTAAAGAGCTGGACATGTTTAGCCTGAAGAAGAGAAGGCTGAGAGGAGACATGATAGCCATGTATAAATATGTGAGAGGAAGTCATAGGGATGAGGGAGCAAGCTTGTTTTCTGCTTCCCTGGAGACTAGGACACGGAACAATGGCTTCAAACTACAAGAAAGGAGATTCCATCTGAACATTAGGAAGAACTTCCTGACTCTGAGAGCTGTTCAGCAGTGGAACTCTCTGCCCCGGAGTGTAGTGGAGGCTCCTTCTTTGGAGACTTTTAAACAGAGACTGGATGGCCATCTGTCAGGGGTGTTTGAATGCAGTATTCCTGCTTCTTGGCAGGGGGTTGGACTGGATGGCCCATGAGGTCTCTTCCAACTCTATGATATTATGATTCTATGATACCGTACAGTATAATAGGTACACAATGTGGATATACACATAATAGCAATATGTGGTTATGCATAGCAGCAGTGTCATGTTTCAAAAAAAGCACGGTAGGACTTAAGCATAAGATCCTGACAACATTGACAGCCTCTTTTATGAAATCACAGCAGCTATAGAGCATATCCATACTAGATTTATTGCAACTGTGCAATTGTCTTGAGCTGTAGCAGTTAGCTGATGGAATATTCCACAACAACCCTTTGCTCACCCATAGCTTTTATTTCCATATTTGCATGTTGGGCTGACAGATTAATATATAGTTACAATGCAGTATAACTCACTGTGATATCCTTTCAGTAGAAGTCTTTTTTCCCCAGCATACTGTGATAGAATGAGAAATGCATTCTGCTCCTACATGAGACATTGAGTGATTGATTCAGAAATTACACAATATAGGCTGAGAGAGGGTAGTGGAAAGCCAGACCCTGCACTCTTAGGCTCTCTCCTGCATGTACTACTAGTGCAAGGCTAGGTTTAGATCTGATCCTGATCCCTATATGACCATTTTACTCACCTGCACCAGTTCCCATGTCAGGCTGTCTGTACAATGGTAGGGAAGTTAGGGGGAAATGTATCTGAAGCAGTGGAGAGTTAATTGTGAGGAGACTTAGAAAAAGAGTAACTGACAGGAATCAGCAGCAGTTTCTTTATGCTGGAGTATACTCTTGAATATAAGAATCTCATATCAGCTGTTCCCTACAGAGCTACAGTGTGGGGAGAGGATGTGGTGCTCTCTTGGAAATTAACTTTTAAAAACTGCCTCCTGATCTGAGCTGTGGGATATAATCCAATCTGTTTCATCGGAGTTTTAACTTAAGACACCTGTACACGTTGATGCATGGTAAAGAAGTTGATAGTTCTTTTCACAGTTGGATCCTGTGGAGTTTCCCCTTTTTCTCAAATTGATGGTTGGCTTCATTGTTAAATCATAAACAGGTTTACACACTTGAGTAGAACCAGACATTCATACAGAATCTGTTAGTGCATGACATAAGATAATGCCTGTTGGGTTGTAGCAAGAAGTGGAAATAAACAGCCATAAATCGCTATGATCCATGGTATTTAAATGCCTTATTTCTTTTTTTTTTAAAGAAATTGAGCAGTTGCTTTCATTTTTTACAGTAGAGAGTGGCAGTGAACATCAGAGGGAGTGGAATAAAAAGTTGATTAGGAGTGGATGCTAATGTTTAAACATTTTAATGCATATTTTGAGGATGAAAAGCCAGAACAGAACAATTTTAGATGCCTCATTCCTGTGCTGTTCTGTCATATCGCCCTACTCATTTACACATACATATGGAAATAAATATGGGTGAAGCCAACAAGTGATGAAAAGTTCCAGCTGGTTTCATTCCTTTTCCAGACTGCAACTTCTTAGAGGAAATTACAGTCATACAATGACTAAGTGGGAGTTAGTTGTTCAAATCATGCACAGACAGTGGCCACTCACTATTTTTCCTCATTTTTTGGTAATCTGATGGAGCAATTTATGATGTGTGATTAACCCTTCATACCAACTTGATAAATGCAGGAGTCCACAAAATTCTAATCTGTTGTAGCTATTGACCACCTTACACACTGTCTGTTCAGTTTATTTACTCCTGCCTTGCCAGTCAAACATTCCATTTTCCCTCTTCTTTTTTGCATCTAAGTTTTAAACTAGTAAAAATAGTCAGGATTTAGCTAAGTAGCAGGGTTAGTCATAGTTACTGATTTATTGGAGAAAACTGTGAACAAAACAATTGGAATGGAGACAAAAATGATTCCTACTTACTTTCTGAGAAGAGAAGGCAACAAGTAGATGATAATTTAGTGTCAGTGAGCTCCCCCTAGACCTTGAGTCTATAGGTCATGGAGGAAGAGCATCATAATCTACCACGAGTTCAGATTGTTAGTTAGCAATGTGTCTCTGAGTCAAGACCAGAGTCGCTATTACAGAAAACATTTATGATGGCAGACAAAAGGAAAAGGGAGGGCCATTCTCTGTAACAGCTAACATATCCAGAAAAGCCAAGAAAGTCAGAGTAAAAGCAGTTGAACAAGCCTCTGTAAGGTGCCAAAGAATCGGTAGCGCTTGCTGGCTCAGATGTAACACCCAGGCACCATCTTTAAAAGCTAGATTCCACTCAGAGTGGTGGGACAGAACCAAGGAAGGTGAGTCCCCAGTCTAATATGTGGTTGCAGTGGCAACAATTATGCGGTGAAATACAGCAAGTAGTCTTAGTGAGTCAAGTTCTGCAACACAAATTACTTAGTCATGTGCAATGAGAAACATCAGAGATTTAGTGCAGACATGTGTTAAAGCAAGAATTCACCAATCATTACATAGGTCCCATGTTGCAGCAAATAGTCCAGGTAATACTGATATGTCTGGGAAAAACAGCATTATCAGAATTGGATTCAAATTCTGGAGACGATGATGAGTCAGAGAGTGAAAGTGAGAATATCTCTGAGGAAAAGGCAGGAAAGGAAGGTAGTGGAAGTAAGTTTGAGTTAAGCATTTCAAGGGATTGTTGAGAAATAATTACATTAGCCTTAGATTCAAGTGGAACTTCAGGTGAGGAGAGCCTTAAGGGACAGCAAAGGGCTAGCAAGGTGGCTACAATAATGCAGCAAGTACCATTGCTAGAAATGTTTAGAAATTTAATTGATTCTGAATGAAAAGTCATTTTAATAATAGAAGATTTACTAGTTATAACAGGAAATTATATGCGTATGAGAAGGAGCTCATATTATTTGCATGTCCCAGGAATAAAGAATCTGCCAATCACCCCACATATTTATTATTATTTATTTACAACATTTCTACCCCGCCCTTCTCAACCCCGGAGGGGGGTCTCAGAGCGGCTAACACTGGCAGCAATTTGATGCCGCAGAACACATTATAACAATATAAAACCATAAATACATAATAGATTAAAAACAATAACATTAGTTATACTATCATATAGCCGTTTCCATTATTGTAACAGTCATATAGTCTGGTTCAGTGTCCGAAGTGCTGTTATACCTGCTAGCCAAAGGGCTGGTTCCAAAACCACGATTTCAGTTTTTTCCTAAAGGAAAGGAGGGAGAGCGACATTCTAATCTCGCTGGGGAGCGAGTTCCACAAGCAGGGGTCACCACCAAGAAGACCGTGTCCCTTGTCCCCACCAGATGCATTTGCGAGGCTGGTGGATCTTAAACTACAAGGCGGAATGTAGTGGGAAATATGTTTCATGCTTATGTCTATGTTTGATTTTTATATAGTTTTAATGGTTTTTATCTACAGTTTTATGTTATTGATTTAGATATGTTATATTTTTAAATATATGTGAGGCATTTAATTTGCCATTTATTATGTTGTAAACCACTTTGAGTCCCCCCAGGGGTGAGAAAAGTGGTATAGAAATATAGTTAATAATAATAATAAGGAGTTGATGGACTACTTAGCAGTGCTCTAAGTAGTCCATCAGCTCTGATCCCAAACTTGTTACTCACAAGAGAAGGACATACACATGCTGAAAAACAAAGATGAGAAAATACTAATAGATGCAACATTTAAGAGAGGACAATTGTTTATTTTTGCCCAGGTCCTATAGCAACTTCCTCATTCTTCATTTCTTTCATATATTCTCAGTAGTAATTTGAATTTGTAGAGGAATATGGAAAGATATAGCTAGCTTTTGTTCCTTCTTAGATTTAATTTGAGTAAGACTAAAAAGTTAAATATTTGATTTGAGTAACAGAAGATAGTGTGGATACCTGTGACATGGGATGAAAATCTTTTTTTATTTCTGAATAATTTTACAGCAGTTTTCTTCTGATACCTTTTAGAACACATTTTTATAAACTGAACTAGGTGAATGAACATAATGCCAGCAAATAGGGGAATTTCAAAACTAACATTTTTCTGATGATTGGGTTTGAGGACACACATGCTCACACGAATAAAAAATATTTTCCAGTAATTTCATTAGAAATAAATAATGCAAAGAGTGTTCATTGATTGATCAGACTGTTACAAATACTAAGAATAAAATATTTTACTTAGTGTAATTGAACTATATCCTATATGCTTTGAATGTGATTTTCCTGCTTCTTGGCAGGGGGCTGGGCTGGATGGCCCACGAGGTTTCTTCCAACTCTGTGATTCTGTGATTCTATGATTTTATATCCAATGTTATTCCCAACTACACTATCTATAAAGTGAATTAGACTAAATTACTGCTTAGATCCCATTGATTTCAGTGGGTCTATTCAAGTACAAAGTATTTTGGGGGGAAATACAAGATGTGCTGTATACAAGTCTGTAGGAATATCAACAGACTAATTATATGTATGAATTAGAAGGCATAGGAACACTTTCTCACATGTGAAAATTCTCTGAAGTGAGTTTGATCTGATTATACACAAGCTGCTTCTAAGATAAATCTGAGAAAAAACATGAAATAATTTTAAATACTGTGTACGGTTTTAAGTGATAGAAAATCCACAAATCCAAATCTCCATCTCTGCATAGCTGGATTAACAATTAGCTGGCCTGGAATGTTAATGCAGGTGGTTTTAAAATGGATTAAAGACTGTGGTCTTGTGACTTGTGATTATAAAGAATCCATTCATAAGATTGTGCTTGAAGAAGAAAAGTAAAGATTCAAAAACTCAGTTGGGCAGTACTTTGAGAATCAACTGAAATGCCATAAGAATGTGTGCTATAATTAACCATAGCTTTCATACTGTGTAAGAAACAAATCAGTAGTAATGCAGTTGGGTATAGTTAGATGCAATTGCAGGCACAATCTCCATCCCAGAAATAAAATCAGGTTGCTGAATGTACAAATAAAATATGATGCTACCTGTTATTCTGGTGTTGTGATTGGTTCAGCAGGGCACAGACTTTGCTCTTTCTTTTCTTACTAAACTTGGCCATATGCAAAAAACAAAACAAAACAAAAACACTAGCTATCGTGGTATGCATGTATAGAACAGATCATCATGAGCATGGTGTGGGAGAAAAATAAAAGAAAACAACCATACAGCATTAATTTTTTAGCCCTCAATGATGTGTGGTTGCATATAGCTTGCAAAACTATTATGGTAATGTCCTTTTTCCAGCCTACATACATTTGTAGTAGTATATGTAATTTTAAAAATCAGATAATAAAACAACAATAGCATTAATAAAGAAAACAATAATAACATTGATGTTATTAAGCATTAATAGAAGTACTAAATAAAAAGCCATTTGTTTATATTGTATGCATGCAAATTTCTGTACCATTTATAAAGAATCTACACATTTTTTTTATAGCCACGTCATGAATACTTTAATGTCCCAGTGTACTAAATGACTTCATTCATCATGCATAAGAGAAGCAATAAAGCTGACTTACTCATGGCAGAACACTTATCCTCAGCTTGGTGAATCCAATCATCTTGAACAAATTAGTGTATATCACACTGTTATTTTTTGCTGTTTGTATATTTTCCTGTCTTACCATTTGCAGTGTCTGTGTTTTTCCTTTCATTTGTCTTGTCTTGTCAACATGCCATCATTTTCATTTTAAAATATTTAAATCTTTAATTAGCACTTGATATAGCATGTAATATTCAAGCTGAAATACTATGTGGAGCTTAGATTTACAATTTAAATACTGAAACCCCATGGTACAGTATTCTGTCAAACTGGATATAAATGTGATATTTGTATTTGCAAAATAGATACGCACTGACCTTTTCTTAGGTGCGTTAAACAAAAAGTGTTTTAAACAGATGGCTTATAGACAGAACATAATTTAAAAACCTTGAAAATTACTTTTTTATTTTAAAAAAGCATATTTTGGAAAGTAGCATTTTGTACTTGATGTTTATATAAGAATTTAAAATTTAAATATTCTGATCTTGCATTATTAAGAGCTTCAGTATTTATGGTACCCTCTAGTGTTTGAAAGGGCTTTTCCATTCACTGCAATGTTGGAGTTGTTTTCCAGGCCTACTAATAGACCCAATCATTGCAGGTAAATGGAGACATCCACGAAAATGAATATATCTTAAGTAAAAAATACAATTCTAGAATTTCTGTGCTGAAATATGAACCGCCCAAGAATTAACAGTGGAAAAAAGGGTTATTCTGCTTGTTTTGTGTAGGGAAATTATTAACTTATGCAGTGGCTATGTTTCTCAAAAAATATAATATAATATAATATAATATAAACTTTATTTATAACCTGCCCTATCTCCCCAAGGGGACTCTAGTCAATTTTCCAAACTAGTGGCAAACACTCAATGCCATAATAATGAAACCAACCAAATCGAGACAATACATAAAACAACTTATAATAACTAGCCAAAAATAAGTAAAAATAAGTTATTAAATAAAACATAATAAATCTAATCAAACGCATTTACACCATAATAAAATCTAAACAACTAAATTGCATAAAATATAAAATAATTTATAGTAGCCTTAACTATTTTAAGTTATAAAATAATAGGGAATAAGGGTTAGCTCAATCAATCATATGCAATATAAAATTCCAGTTTAATTGGTATTGGGTGATACCAAGATATATATCAAAATACTTTCAACAGTGAGGCATTTAACATATTGATTCTACAACATTTCTAGATATATGGCAAATAAATTATAGAAAATTTCTGCCTTATCATTTTGGTTTTTTTGGGTTTTTTTAAAAAAAATGGTATTGCTTCTGTGAATGTATTTGGTTGTGCTGCATTGCATACCCTTAATCTACGAAGTGCTATGCATGGAATGCTAATGAGCTGTTGTGGCCTGTTACAGTTTTATATTCTTGCATGCTTGCAAATTATTGTGAATTAGCTTTCCTGGCATGTCTTTAATAAAGTATTGCATGCACTTCTCATGTGAATGCCTTTTTTTTCTTCCCATCTCTTCTGTGTTGATATATTTCCTGTTTGTGCGGTTCGCTATTGGTAATTTTGCTCAGGAGAATAAATCTGTGAAACACTTGACTACACTGTACAAATTATTCCTAAAGCATTTCCTGCGTTACACATTTCCAAACTCACATTTGTATGTACACTTGGCAGTTGCTACGAATGTATATTTTATACATCTATATATGTATGAGACTCAATGCTTTTGTAGAATGTTGTTTGCTCATAGTATATTTATTACAAACTGAAACACTATCAGATATCTAGAAGTAGACAAAATTAATAACCACTTATCTATTAGTTATATAGTGTATCTACATTATTTGTTTTTTAGGATTAGCCTCCTTGTGAATAGAGGGCAACTTTTGTGGTGCCAGGGGCCACTTTTCTGTTGGACAAGTGTTAAACTGCAGCAAACTTCCACACAAACAACTCCTTTTACTGGAAAGGGACTCAGAAAGGTGCAACATTTAGGTATATTTTTAAACGGGGTGGGGGGAAATAAAATGGTAGAAATAGTCTATTTATATTATATACTGTACATTGCAGTTCAGTTATTAACAAATAAAAACCACAATTTTCAATAGATTATTACTTGGGAAATGTATTTGTTTCCTAAAAGTAACTCCTCCATGCATTATTTGTAAAATCCCTCCCGCTCGAACTTTATTAAGTGTTACTAAATTATATAAATGAATGGTAAATATATCCATTTTTACTTTCATGGAATACTTCAGAAACATGGCATTTTCCCCATATCCACAAACTAGTCTTTTATTTTTCTTCTGTGGTTTGCTGCTGAATTTTGGCACAGTTTTTCAAATTTAATTTTCCTTTAGGGTGCTGGTCTGTCACATGAAGCGTGGAGAATGTTCTTCTCCCACAGTGCTAGAGATCCACTTGCACAGAAGGAGCCCTGGGCTTGCTTTAACCTGTTTAACACTGAACTGTTGCAGTGGTTCCACAGGTGGGGATCTGCTTCTGTCTGGGTGGATCCATCAGTGGGTAGCTTACCTCATAAATTGCAAGGGTGGTGCTTTTCCTAGTATAGATTTTCCTATTAGTTAACATCTTTCAGCACAGATCAGCTAGCTGGATTAAATAGTGTGCCAAAGGAAATGGTAATTTATACACTCCAATTTAAATCAGATAGTGTTGGAATAACAGGTTGCTCCAGGGGTTACTTTTACTAATCTGGACATCCTGGAACTGACTGTGTAGCTTTCTAGTGGCACTGTTTATCCTTTCATTCATGAATGTTTAGAAGCTTTATTTCTATAAAACAAAACAAAATCTGATAAAGATAGGTTTAAGGTTGTTGACAATAGACTTATCAATAGCGTGGTTTCAGTGACGAGACTGAACATCACTTGTGTTTTGTAGTGAAGCCAATGCACTTATTTTAAATAGAAGATTTAAAAACAACATCTGAAATTTTGTGAACACTTTCTGTTCCTCTGTGGGAACTCTATAATTAAAAATGTATGTTTATGTATATCGTTAACACTTCCTTTTCTTAGAACGTTATTGCTAAATTCTGATTCTCTCTTTTTTGGCTATGCCTTATTTAGGATGCTAAAGTAAGTGTTCATTCTGTTAATACAAAACTTACAAGTTGTACTTTTAACAAATCAAATGTATTTTTGTTATATAAGAAATCATTAGGAAAATGTATTATTACAGTTTTGCTTTTAAACATATCCAAATCACTTCCAGCATATTAAAACGTCTACTTGAGCATTATATACAGAATATGGAAACTTTAAATGTCTGACAGGACTGATACTTCCAAAAGGCTTTGGGCCTAACATTTTAAAGATACTGTCTTCACCTTTTTCCTATCTGCCCAGTTGACTCAAAGAATAGATGGATGGGGTTGCAGGAAGTAAGAATGTGCACAAAATACAATTAGAAACTTCCTGAAACAAATAGTGTGATCTGTAGCTACTAGTTGATTGTTCAGGACTGTGTATATGTTTCAAGTCGCTTGTTAACCCCATGAATTTCATAGGGTTTCCTTAGGCAAGGTGATTTTGCGAGTTGCTTCCTTTCTTGTTAGAATGCTTGCAATGCTTCCACAGGAGCCCAAGATCTGTTCACTCTCTAATTTTCCTTCCACAGGAAGCGGAGACTCCTCGTAGTGTACTTGAAGAAATTGGACTGACATAAACCTCGTTTGCTGATGTCTTACATGGTGTTTCATATACCTGTAAATGTTCACTGCCTCCATTTAATGTTAGCTAATGGTGTTATGATGCTATTTGTCAGTATTACTGTTCTGCTGAGCTACTTCATTCAGACCTACAAGAAAAATTCAATTTACTGTCAAGTTGAAAAAGGGAGCATACTTTTTAGGGAAAAAATTAAAGGGATTTAAACTACAATAATTTAGAATGAATCCATAAATTAAAATGAACCATACATGGTAATTTATGTGATATTTTATAAACATTACTGTGCCATCACGTAATGTGTCAGGTACCATACATTTTGCCATATACTAAAACAAGTTACTTATGGCAAGAAGGTGAAATTCAGTTAATATAGAACTTGGCTTTGTGTAACCAAAGACTCTTATTATACAGTCAGACACTCATACATTTGTTAAAATTCAATTTAGGTTATTACATAAGATTGGGGGAAAATAACTTTATGGCTATTTCATTTATACCAAAGAATCCTGCTAAGGTCTGCAAAGTCAAACTGTTGTGAATTGCCATTGTAACTTCATTTCCAATAACTGAATGGTAAAGGATTTCATTAGAAATTCTAATGAATGAGATCACAGTGAGATTTTAAATTGAATCAGAAAATGGAGTTCATTCATTACAAAAGGAAAAAGACTGAGGTCATATGAATTTTTTTAAGCAACAAGCATTCTTTTTAATACCAAATTGAAATGCTTCCTGAATTGCATATTTGGTTTTTTTGAAAGTATAAAGGAGAATCAATTCAAAACACATTAAGCTACTGTGATATAATCTCAAAGGGAAGCATGTAAAAATGATTTTACCAAGCACATGTCCTTAACGTTTTACCAGTATAACTATATGTTTGAACTAGAACTCAAGCAGTTGCTTGTAGAGTTTGAAAATATGTAGTTACACATCAGTTTTCATCTCACCTCACAATGTTAGGTTTCATTAAAATGAATTTCTTTACATAATAGAAACAAGCCTTAAAATGGGAACTTTGTTAAAATCACTGCCATGTTTTCACAAGACACAAAAAGGCTGAAAGTGTATACACATTTAACTTGGTAGTAGTCCCAATAACAGGGCTTGTGTCAAAATAAATATGCATAGGTTCAGGCTGCAGAGGTATCACAAAGCCATACTCTATTTACTCCGATGTGTGTTTTTGCTGTTCTATCCTGTATCCTACTGCTAAAAAAGCTTCAGTACAGAGCACATGCTGTGAAAAGCAGTGTAACCCCCCCCCCCCCTTCCACATGTGTAATATCTTGTGTGTGTTCTCACTTGGCTACTTCTCCAATAATGTTACTACTTGCTGTGATTGGTGTGCTTTAAAGCATCCAAATGCTTTACTTTAAACAGTACCACAGATCTGAAGTAATCATGTTTGCTTAGGGTACAGAAGGAGTTGGGTTCACCCTGGGGAAACATGGACTCCTGAATTTCAGGTGACATTATAATGTGACCTCTTGTGTGACACTGAGGAGACAGAATTATTTGGCCTTTTAAAATGTCAGCTGAAAAGCAACTTTTGTGTATATTCAAACCATGTTTAAAGTTTACACCATTGCCTTGTATGTGCTTGGTTGGAAAAGCTTTGACTGTGACATGCGCAACGTGAACACTGTCTTAGTATCACACTGGTTTAGTTGTAATAAATGTCCATTTCTACTGCATTACTTTGTCCGTGTATTCTAATAGTTAATGGGAAGACATGTTTCTTTCAAAATGCAGTGAAGGGTTTTTAACTGCATAAACATATTGTCATACTATGCAACTATTTTTTCTAACCAACACAAAAGTATGTAATGGTTTGTCATAGACCCATGTTTTTAAGAGTATTTCATCGTGGTAAACTTCTAAAAACACAAACTTTTAAAAGAAATGTACTTTGTTCTGTAATACACACAAACATGAGGGGTAAGCTGCACCTTTGATACTCCAGAATTAAAAATAATATAGTGCCCTATTGGTGATAATTCTGTGTAGATACCATTTTGAGTCTCTTTAAATGTCATCACCTCCAGTTTCCTCAATTTTATTTGATATTGCTTAATCAGAGAAATATAGTGTTTCTGGCCAAATGTCTTACTTTTCTTGATTCTTTTCTCCAGAATTTAGGGGCAGTGATTCAGGATGGGCTAGATTGTGTTTAACTATTTGTACCATTACAGTAGAGTCTCGCTTTTCCAACATAAACGGGCCGGCAGAATGTTGGAGAAGTGAAAATGCTGGATAATAAGGAGGGATTGAGGAAAAGCCTATTAAACATCAATTCCATTATTATTTTACAAATTAAGCACCAAACATGTTTTACACAAATGGACAGAAAAAGCAGTTCAATACATGGTCACGTTATGCAGTAATTACTGTATTTATGAATTTAGCACCAAACCATCGCAATGTATTGAAACAGCTGTGGATCCAGGCGGGAAGCAGACAGCGTTGGATAATACAGAATGTTGGATGAGCGAAGGTTGGATAAGCGAGACTCTACTGTATTAAAATACAAATGTAACCAATTCAGTGAATTAGCAGTGCTAAAATTTGGCTTTGACAGTTTTATAGTGGAATATATTTACTTGTGTGGCAAATATTCTGTTAAAAACAAGTCTCAAATTAATCCATATTATGTACCAAACAGAACTGGACTGTGAACTGAATTTATTTTAATCCTTGGCATTCTTGAGTTTGACCATGTTACTACTGTTTTATGGAATTATTTGAGTTAATGAAGTCATATTTCACCTGCATTTCTAGGTCTGCGATACATCCACACATTTTAAAATCAAAGTTGTGTCTTCAGATTCTGGTCACATCCAGTTCAGTGGTATGCTCTAGAAGTGTACCATGTGTACAATCTGATTATGATTGGGAAAAATCACATTCATATAACTACCTCTCTGAAGGCCAGGGTGACCCTCAGTAACATTGCAGAGAAATGCCGCTGTGAACTCCCAGGTGGTGGCTTGCCTTCTGTTTCTCCCCCAACTTCCTGTACTTTTTCGCACTGAGATATATCAGTAATTAGATTTCCTTAGGGTAAGAAACCCTATACATTTCTATTTACTCAAACTGAGATACACTTATAATGAAGTTTCATTCAGTAAAATAGTAATTTGTTTTAAGGCTACTTATAGCAGGTGTGGAAGTTTTGCAGATGTAGGACTGCAGGTCCCACCAGCCCTAGCCATCATTGCTAGTGGTAAGGAAAGCAGTTACTCATTCAAACATATTTGGAAGACCACAGTCTCCACCTACACAGTACAGCTGAAAAACAAAGCACTCCAGTTGTTGGACTCCAATCCCTTTCAGCCTTAATTAGCAGAATCAATTGTAGATGAGAACTGCAGTCCCACAGCAGGAAGGCCACATGCTCCCTATATCTCTAATTTGACAAAGGATGTTACAAACGCATACTAGCCAACAAGACCAAGGCTGCTGGGAACTGCAATTCAAAGTCACTAAGCCAAGAGATGTTTAGTAAGCTACTACAAGACCGTGGCTTTCTACATGCTGAATTACCTAAATGGCAGTGAAACAATACATTGTGCAGTCAGTCTAAACATGTTTTGGTATAAAAACAGAAAACACAAAAAAGAGGCAAGACTATGGGAGTGTTACTAATTAAATGTTTACAAAACGATTAATGGACTTGTAAAGAAGATCAAATTTCCACAGCACTACAGCAAGTAATTAGCAGATACTAAGAGATGCACATTATTTTAAAATAATTTATTGCAAAAAAATAAGACTGGGAAGTGCACAGCAGTTTTATTTTTGAAGCACAGCAATACAAGACAGGGTCTCTAGTATGCAACATCTCCGTAAGTAATAGTTTGGTTGGATTTTTAACTCAAACATCTTACAGTCACTCAACTGTTTCTTCCTCTGCTACTGGATCTCTTTCTGCCTCGACTCCTTGACCGAGAGGAACTTTGGCTACGAGTCAAGCTCCTGGTGTGACTCCGTCCCCTTTTCTTTTTACTATGTGACCTATTTCTTCCGCGGCTTTCTGACCTCTTGGAAAGATGTCTTTTTTTATGCTTGTGATGGCTCTTTTTCTTCTCAGATTCCCCATTTCTTTTGTTGTAAGCACGATCTGGACTTGGACTGCCTCTTCTCCTTGACCTGCTATAATGTTCTTCATAGTAGCCCAACCGATTCCTCCTTTCAGAGTTTTTACTTGCTTCTTTAGTCCGTTCAGGGGATATGTGAATATCTCTGTTGGCCTCCCAAAATTCATTGTTTGGATTTCTGAATACATGTAAGAAGTTGCAGTGCTTCCCTCTTGGACACTTTTGCCTTTCAAACAAACCTAAAAATAGTTTTAAAGGGGTTATCAAAATCTGAAAGCAGATGGATTTCAATCTCAGTGTTCATGTTTTGCTGCAAGACACTGCTATTCATTGATATGTGATAAACTGGTGTTACATTCCACCCCATTTGATGTAAGTTTTCAACCAACATTTATTTTGTTGCATTTGAAAGCCAACAGATATACAGAAACCATTTCCAAGTTTACTTTCTGAGATAAAATGTATAGCTTCAAATAGAGGGGGGAAGTGGTATTTCTTGGTGAAACACTACATATACAGTTTTAGTTATTTTGGGAAACAATGCCTCTAGAAATAAAATTATGCTAAGAAATCCTGATCCTTGACCCCAGCTGATGCTACCCATTGCATTATCCCCCGAAAAACTCTGGATTCTCTTTTTAAAATAATAGTTTATTAATACGAAGATAAAATGCAAGGCATAAGGGGTTTTCAAATGACATACCACAAATCGCTGTTTTCCATCTTGTTACTGGGCAGAATTCACACTGAAGCTGCCGACCTGCATACCATCGACCATTGAATAAAGCAAGAGCCTCCTGACATTCCTGTTCTCTTTAAAAAAATAAAATGGTGTTATTATCACCACAAAACTACTAAAAACTCGTGTAAGCATTTTTTAAACAAAGGGCAATGGGACCTTGGTTTCAACTGGGATTTGGTTCCAGCAGCCCCCTCCCCCTCACCTCATGGATGCAAAACTATGTGGCTGCTTAAGTCTTGTTATATACAATGGTGTAATAAATTGCTGTCCCTTCTATAAAGTGTCAAAATCCAGATTTGCCTTTTTAATATTTTTTTCCTATTTTCCGGGTATGTATGGTTGAATCTATGGATAAGGAGGGCTAACTACAGCTGAGATCACCTCGGAGAATGATAAAACACTAGCCATAAATATGCAAATTTCGTCCAGAAAATGCAGAACAAATGAGAAAGCAAAGGCAGGAAAAGAAACAGATGGGCTGGGAGTGCCTAAATCGCCAAATCACAGAGAATACATTGTTTCCCTGTCATTTTTCTGGGTGATGACATAGCTAACCCACTTTGTGTGGGTTTTTTCTCCCATCATTCCAAAGAAAAAAAATTGCACCATCATGGAGAATAAACTACCTTTCTTGGGAAAGACTGATCCATGGAAATCTATACACATAATAAAAGTGAAAATCTGTATGTGGCACAAGTGTCTGTTCACACAGACAGCCTCCAGCCTCCACAAATAGGCTATTGTTTCCAGTACTGAGAAGACAGCAAGTCACTCTCTCAAAGGACATTGCAGGTTATAGCAAGCACATCCCAGTGTTCCTTTCTCTCTTCATTTGCATGACCCCACCCACTGCTTCTCCCTTATCCCGTTCCAACCCTTTCCTTTGACACAGCAGAGGAATTAATCAGCAACTGAACATACTGGAGAGATTTGGAGAGAATTCAAAATGATTTATAGGAGTTGTAGGGACTAGGATGCACAGTTCACCTGCAATCTAAGAGCACTCTGAACTTCATCAATGATGGACCTGGAACTCACTTGACACACAGACCCACCATGGGCAATTGTCCATACTTGCAGAGTTTAGGGCTTATTACCCTGAGAGTTATAGTTCACCCTTATCCAGAGAACAGTGATCTCAGCCAACGATGGATCAGGACCAAACTTGGCAAACAGAACAAACATGGCCAATTGTGTATACTGGCTGAGCTTGGGAGTGATTGCTCTGGGAATCTGGGAGTTGTAGTTCACCCATACCTAGATATTCACTGAACCCAGCTGCTGTCGGATCTGGACCAAACTTGGCACACAGAGCCAACATGGCCAACTTTAAGTAATGGCATGGTTTGGGAATGACTGACCCACAATTCTGGAAATTGTAGGTCTCCCACATCCTTATGCATTTTCTAATGGGGGAATTAATTAAAAAACAGAAAGACTGCTTCCCCCCCCCCCCCCCCCAATAAATAGTATTACACATCACCAAACTGATATTATCAAACTTCACAAAACAAACAATGCCTTCTCAAATAACCCGGGCACCGCTGGGTCCCCAAGCTAGTATAAAATAAAATACACAGACCATCTTACTACATATTATGTTGATCTATTAACAGCATTCATTTATGAATACTTACGACTGATACTGAACGTACACATTTCCTCGAAGGTGAGGCTCAAAGTTGCAGCTGACCTACGTAAAAATTAAATGAGAACTATTCAGGCAGCATCAAGAACATCTCAGGATAACATTTCTAGTTCGACTCTGGAAGCACTTTTTGGATACATTGTTAGGCTGCACTCCTACAGAAGCTTAACTAGAAATAAGCTCCACTAACTAATTTAGCAAAATTAGTAGTCTGAGAGATATGCAAAAGAGTGCATGATGACCTGACTTGCATGCCATATTTCACATAAAGTACTGTCAAGCTAGTTGTGCAAACAAATGTGCTTATTGACCTGATTTTCTTGTTGTATGCCATCAAGTCGCTTCAGACTTAAGTGTTTTCTATACCCTTGCCTTCCTCTGAGGCTGAGAAAGTATTGACTTGCAAAATGTCATTTAGCAGATTTCCAAAGTGAAGTGGTGATTTCAACTCTGTGTTGGACTGTACTAGTCCAACACTCAAATCATGCTGGCTTTCTGATTTGACTTTAGCATTTATCTATCTAAGCCAGCGGTTCTCAAAAGTGTGCTCCACGGTGCCCTTAGGGCTACGCAAAGCATCTTGAAGGGCTCTGTGTTTCTCCCCTCCCCCATTACTACTACTACTACTACTACTACTACTACTACTACTACTACTACAAAGGCTGGGTGGCCATCTGTTGGGGGTGCTTAGATTGTATTTTTCCTGTATGGCAGAAGGGGGTTGGACTGGAGGGCCACTGGAGTATTGTACTGATATACTGTTAAGTTTACGTCAGTTAAAATGGTTCTTCATTTTAAATATTGTATTGTTCTTTCTTTCTTTTGCATTACAAATGAGATATGTGCAGTGTGCATAGGAATTTGTTTGTATCTTTTTCTATTACTGTAGTTCACACAAACACTCTCCGTCCATCTAGCCTACCCCGTCTGTCAAATGTTAGAATGCAATGCATCCAAAACTTTGCCCATACCTGATTTATATACACACACTTATATGTAATATAAACATTTCTTGGGGCTCCACAAGAAACTTCTGCTTCAAAAAGGGCTCCGCAGCTGAAAAAAGTTGAGAACCCCTGATCTAAGCCCTTTCAGCTCAAAGCCTGTATATTCAAAGTGTGCAATTCATCATATCTCTACAATAAACTGCACTAGAAAATACTTTTTTTGCATTCAACAAATCATCAAGAATAAGGGAAGCTACAGATAACAAAAGATTTAAAAGAAACAATCTGCCAAGAACAATCAAGATCCACTTTCAATAAAGAAGAGCTGGAAGAGAAGATAAGAATATGAGACAATATAAGAAAGAACAAGAAGATATAACTATTACATTTAACTTTAGATTTGTTATAGAGGATACATAGAATCTCCAATATCTTTTGTAATGCGTGTTAATGAAATAGAGATGAAGATTTAATTGTAACAATGATAACTTGGTGTAAAAATCCCCCTCACATCCCAAAAAAACTCCACTTTTCTTGTTCTTTCTTTGCAACTTATTAGATATTTGTAAAGAGTTAACCAATTTATAAGAACTCTACTATCCCCATTAAAAAATAATAAGGAAAGTTGTAGTACAAAAACATTCAGAGATAGTGGATTGTCAATTCCTGAACTAAATTCTCCAGGTGTCATATTAATAGCACACTTTATAGGTAACACTCCTGCATATGTTCATTTTTCTATAAAATGATGTACAGTTGATTTTAATAGAATCCATAAAGTAAGAAGTCTATGAATATTTAACACTGCTTCCGAGCCACCAATGGCACTTTCTAAATGAGTGTCATGATGCTTTAAATGTGGTATGACACTATCATTGAAGTAAGGAAGTATAAAGTGAAAGTGTTTCTCAATGTTAAGATCTTCAAACAGAATCTTACTGGAGAACCCTTTGTCTTGAAGGAATTATACAGTTTGCAAGGACAGTTGGTCCAAACATGTATTCCCTTTAAAAGACATTCAATTGGGGCCAAAGAGCAACTGGCACAAGGACTGTGAGGAGCATCTCTCCACTCACTTGGTAAGTTCCATGAGTAACAGGCAGAAATAGGCTGACATAGGACAGAATTCCCTCATATAGTCTCTACAACAGCTTCTGAAATTCTGACATCACCATTAGTGTCATGAGAGAGCCTGATTAGGGAATGGAAGCTGCTCCAAGAGGCACCAGCCCATGCCAGTTTATCAAGAGGAGCAATATCTTCATTTTTCCCCTTGTAAGTAGATCACAGGTTGGTCAGTGAACTCATCAGAAAATCATTTTGTTATCTTCCTGGAATCACAGTAACATAAAATCATAGCCACTTCTTTATGTGGAGGGAGGCTTCCAAAACCTTTTTTCAATTCTTCACTTTGTTTCAGCAAGTAAAAGGACTACAACAAGACACATTTCATCATGTTCTGCATACATCACAATGTATTACTTCATTCAAGAAGAGAATTTACAAATAGTTTGCTAAAAAAAAATAGTGTACCTTGAACTGGACGACTTTCCCTACGTTTTTGAATTCAGGAAGTACATCTTCATAGAAGTCTAGAAACTGCTGGTAGATTTCTTCTTCACTGTATTCCAGGCTAGCATCTGTATCATAGTCATCTCTTTTACACTGTTCCATCCCAAAAGTAACAAACATGCCCCTAATAAGGAGTGTTTGACTAGAGGTTGGGTAATTGTGTTTCCGAGAACATCTTTAAAGAGAAAAAAACATGTTATTCTTTTTCTTTATTCTATAGTTAATGTTACATATTATAAATTTAATAATAATCTATATAAAGAAGGACAATTATATGTTGCATGTTGCAGAGTAGGCAAACCAGACAATCTCCACATCAACACTGACAAAAAAAAAAACAAGATACAAGAAATACTGTTTGCCCACAAGCATAAAGAAATTATATATACTAGAAACAAACACTTTCTCATTACTTTTTTCCCCACATCACCAGACTGGGCCACAGCAACGCATGGCAGGGGACGGCTAATAACAACAACAACTTTATTTACATTCCACCCGGAGGGACTCAGGACAGATTCCAAACATAAAAAGGCAAACATTCAATGCCTGAACATAATAACAACAAACCCATAATAATGAAGATTGACAACCCAACAAATTATAACTTAACAACAAAATTTAAATAAAAAATGCAACCTATTATATCAGACATGAAACAAAACATCAAACAGAACCATCAATCTCCCAGTCCCTTGGAGGCAAATAAAATTGATCATTGCTCAAGATGTGGGACAAACTGGTGGGGCAAACAGGGCATGGATATTAATGGCAGCTATTAATCAGAGGTATAATGGCAGTATTACCATCTATTCCTCCTCCTCCTCCTAAGCTAGTGAGCAAAGATTGTCCAGCTGTTTCTTGAAGGTAGGGAAGGATAAGCAATTAAGAATAGGTATTATTAACCAACTCATATGGGAACCCTATAACACAGCTATCAGATCAATGTACAATAAAAGTTTTGAATGCAAAAAGGTTAATATATTGACATCTGAGCCAAACATGTAAGCCTGATCTAGCAACCCCCCTTCCAGTAAGGCACAAAAAGAAATGGCAGTTTTATTCATGATCAACAGAAGGAAAGAAACAGGTTGGAAAAGAATCCTGTTTTTGTTTGTTTGTTTGTTTACTTAGTCTAAAGCACAACACAGTTTAGAGCATCAAGTATGATGGGAGACTGGCCAATCAGAGAAGATGCATGCTCAAAAATGAACCCACAGATAGATGTACAACCAAAAGCAAAAAAGATTCATTTACTTTTGTTTTAAATTTATTCATTTTATAATTTTTTAAAGAAAAACAATAGCTTAAAATTTACCCAATGTTCCCGTTTATCAATGAAGTATGATGTGAGGGATTTAGTGATTGGTGCCTATTTCTCAACACCAAGTTTGCTAAGTTCTTGGCCTAGACAGCCTCTTTGGGAAAACTTTTGGCAGCAAAGAGGAAAGAGAAACATGGCTGATAAAGAATCTCTGGTGCCATATTGTAATTTTCTCTTCTAATGTCATTTTTGATCCACAGGAACAAAAAAGAGGATGACTTTATCTGATTATTTCTTAAATAAAAACTTTTAGACCTCCCTATCTCCCTGAAGGGACTCAGGGCCATTTCCAGCATGTATGGCAAACATTCAATGGCAATGAGGAAAAAACATATAAACAAATTACAAAAACGTAACACATTTTTAATTTTTATTAAATGGAGAAGTTGTCAATTTTCCTGCCATTGTGTGCCTTGGCTAGTTGTTGAAATCACAATCTCTGTGCAAAACATACTTTCTCATGGTTACATAAGTGGCCAAAGCTCTGCAATTACCATAAAAGTAGGAATCCTTCTAGCACTTCTAATATGGACAAAAGCATTCTCTGTATCAGAGGCCACTTGATATTTGCAGTGAAAAGAAAAACACGAATATCAACATGGATTTTCATTCTCCAAGCACTGAAGTAACTTCAGTAAATGTTTGGAAGGTTCAATACTGCCCTATGTTTGTGCCAATCCCATTTCCTATTTTGAGGAACTTGGTATGTAGTGGAAAATCTTTAAAAGGGAGGCCTTCGGTATCAGCAAGAATAACAATTAAATCTGTTCGCTTAAAATGCATTACTAATGCAAACAACAGCTTCAACATATCCCTCCTTCCTGCTGCTCACTTCCAAAATCTGTACCAGATTGTGAAGGGACCCTTAAGATCAGGTATAAGAAAAGAGGGAGGAAGAGGAGGAAAGTGCAAGTGGAAATCTGCATGCACAATACTGTACTCTGAGATTTTTAGCCCAAATACTATTTAACTTAGATGTTTTAAACAAATGCAAAATACTTCAAAGATCTATTTAGAGTTGAATTACCTGTCTCCGAATCTGCAAGCTCCAGTTTTAATGTAGAAAGGGCAATTAGCTCGATCCTTCTCTGTTCCAATATTCTCTGGGGGTTCTGGATTGTGCCACGTAGTTCCATTTTCTAGCTGTTTTTTAAAAAAGGGAATTGACATGTTGATAGAATCAGAACAGTGTTTATTAATAAGCACCAATAACTAACTTTAACCAGCTGATTTCCTGGATAGAACAAAGGTCTGCAATGGAGAAGATATGCTTTATTACCTGTAATAGTTAATGGTAGGGGTAGGCAAATTAAAGAGTTAATATCACATCTCAAAGTCCTCTTGAAGCCACCATGAACCCCTTTTTCTATAGGGGAAAATAACACCAGTGAAGATGAGATAGGAACTTTACATGAAAGGAAAACGGCTGTTCCTGAAGACTTCAATGAGTATCATTTAGCCATTTTCCTTTATTATTTTTTACGGAGTGGATCATGGTACCCCAATACCAGCCTTGGGATAGAGAGAACATGATTTCCATATTGGAGATAATGGATGGGTCACGACATGTTAGGACTGCAACCCATCAGGGGTAGCAGAGTTTGAGAGGAATATTCCTTGAGTTTAATGCTTTAGGCAAGCAAAGATTCAAACAGACTTATTTTAAAAATAACAATGTTTGTTTACTTATTACTTGATGCATTCAATGATACAGGCACATTTCTTTAAAGGCTTAAAAACTTCAAAAACGTTTGGAGAGTTTGTATTTTAAAAGCTATAAACTTTAACTGTTTCTTCACGAACTATGCTGCTCCACACAGCTCTCCTCAATAAGAGCTCACTTTACAAGAAAATACAAGCCTCAACAATTTACTAGCTTTTAACATTAGCTTCCGCACACTAAAAGACTTCTCCACTGAAGCTGACTCAAAGCTCAACAGACATTCTCCAACAAGGCTCAAAGCTCAACTGACTTCTCTGTCATTCCTTTTAAAACGGAACATTCTAAACCGTCAGTCACATGATCGCAGCCCCTCCCACTGCTTCAGTACAAAGAGACAAGGTAACTGCAAACTACAAACAGGACATACACTTCAGGTTACAAAATAACACACTAATAAAACATTATTACAAAATATCACATAGAGGAGGCTTGAGAAGTTGCTTCCTCCAACATTCCATGACAGGTTTTTTAAAAGGCAAGTTAAATAAGCATTGGGAAATGCTGGCTTTACTGTCTCTTAATATCAATGTCAGGTATCGGTATCTGTCATAGGGGCCCCCGGTGGCGCAGTGGGTAAAAGCACTCTGCTGCTGAGTTGTTGATCGAAAGGTCGCAGGTTCGATTCTGGGGAGCGACGTGAGCTTCCCTGTCAGCCCTAGCTTCTGCCAACCTAGCAGTTCGAAAACATGCAAATGTGAGTAGATCAATAGGTACCGCTCCGGCGGGAAGGTAACGGCGCTCCATGCAGTCATGCCGGCCACATGACCTTGGAGGTGTCTATGGACAACGCTGGCTCTTCGGTTTAGAAATGGAGATGAGCACCATACCCCAGAGTCAGACATGACTGGACTTAATGTAAGGGGGACTACCTTTTATCGGTATCTGTCTCTACATATTACTTTTTAGAATGGGGTATCTACCACACACTACCCACACTTTGACGGATCCTCATAAACATAGTTTCAAATGGTCACTTTTCTAATTTTCTTCTAACGTACACTTGATCCCTAAGTGTATCCTCAAGAAAAATATTGTTGCACTGCTATTCAACAAATCTATGCCTTGTGCTATAATGCATTATATATGTATCCATAAGAGAGGCTGATACGAAAATAAAGAGCAGTTCAGAAATTCATGGATCTGTTTGTTCCATTTTAAACAGTCCTAACTCACCTGACTTTCAGCTTGGTCCAACATCTTCTGCACAGCTTCCTATAATGGTGCAAACACAGGACTAGTGAAAACTCTGAAAGCAGACATCACCTGGGTTCTTTAGTTAAGATAGTAAAGGTTTTGTTTTAAAATTCATGTTCTTGAGCATCAGTACTTTTATTAAATTACAACTAAGTCAACTAAGTCTTACATAATTAAGATTCCCAACACAAACATGTACAGCCATTGTGGCCTAAATCTAATGTTTCAGTTGCAGAATTTCCTCCACCTTCTCCTTTCACCTCTAACTAAAAACTTCTCCGCTTCTGAAAACTGTCTCTGAAGTGTTTTCTAGGGAACAAATTCACAGCTGAAGATGGGAGATGGAGGATATTGGATTCTTTCTTCCAACAGCACAGCATATTGTTGGATCCTGCCAACTGTATTTAGAATATTGTCCTTAATTTCTACCATCACTCAACAATATTCCCTTTCTCAAGAACTAAACAGATAAACAAAAATGTTAAGAATTAATTGGAAAGAAAGACAAAATTTTTTTACCAGTTTCTCCTATTTCTTTAGCATATTTCTCTTTATTGGAACTCGTTGGCCTAGAATTGCTGTTAGATGTATTACGCCAGATTTCATTCTGCAGGATTTCATTCTGGAAACTATTGTGAAGGAGCATGCCTGGAACAATGGCTTAAAAACAGTCTCCTTATTGATGTCCTGAAGATTAAGTGTGCCTACCTCCACCACCAATGCAGCAGCATATTTGAGTGGAACACATACTGATGACATTTGTGTAACAGTTCATGTTCCATTCAAAGATTGTTGCTGCATTGATGGATGCAACATTTGAGTTCAATGTTTCAGTATTATATATCCAATCCAGATACAACAATCTTGCAGAAACATTCACTCCCACTCATTTTTCCATGTTTGTTGTGCTACAACCTAGTGTTAAAATGGATTTAGCTGAAATTGTTATCATTTCATGTGCAGTCAGTTCTCCATATCCCAAGTTTCTGCACCCACTGACTAAGTCAACCTGACTTGAAAAAAACTATTCCAAACCTTGATTTTACTGTTCACTGTGTTTTTTACTGATGTAGAAGCACACCCTGCTAGATCTGCCACCATTTCACAGATCTTAGGTTCCCTCATTTCACTCATATGGCCTTATATATAATGAGACCAAAGCACAGATATCCTGGAAAGTGGGGGAGGGACTGGAAGTACATCCCAGTGGATACTGAGGACCAACTGCATATAAGATACTCAACACTGTGAAGGAGCAGAACAGTTTAATGTGGCATAAAACCCTGCTTCAGTAAGGTATTTGGGACTGGAACAGAGAATAATCTACAAAGCCTGTGATCTTCAACACACAGCAGAATAACACTAGATAGTTTAAAACAAGCATGTGAACATTCTGTAACTGGGAGTTTTAGTTATGCAGAACTTAGTTGAATGTAGAATGGTCCAGTAAAGTCCGAACCTCAACCCAGTTATGTAGAACTTAGCTGTATTTAGAATTGCTCAGTAATGTCCGAGCCTCAATCCACATATTCTTGAGAACATGTGGCAAGAACTGAAAGCTGGTGTTTGCCAGCAGTCCCCATCCAAATTGACAGCGCTGGGGCAACTTTTAAAAAAAGGGGGGAGGGCCAAAAACGGCAGGATCCAGATGCACAAAGCTGAGAGAGATTTAGTTGATTAGACTAATAGCTGCAACTGACTTGGGGAAGGGTGTGTTGTAGTAGTTACCCAACCAACAAGACCCTATTTGTTTTTGTTTACTTCTTTTGCCACACAAAATTTACTTTGTATCTTCAGTGTTGAATATTTTATTTACTCCGAGATTCTAAGAGTAACAATGCCAATTAAATTCATTTTAGTTGTACATTTGTAAAGCACTGTAGTTGTGTGCGCAGAAAGAAAATTAAGGGTTACAAATTGAGTATCCCTTATCCAAAATACTTGGAACCAGAACTATTTTGTATTTTGGTGTTTTGGGGGGGGGTTCAGATTGTAGAATACCTGTGTTTGCATATACACATGTACTGAAATATCTTGGAGATGGGACCCAAGCAGCCCCTCTGACATATGAGAAAAACGCTAGTAAATACATAAATAAATGTACAAACACATTTGAGATATAGGATACCCAAGCAATGAGATCAGCCATGGCACTTTTTGCTAAAACTTTCTGTATATTTCAATGCTCTTAATGTCTTAGTCCAGAGCTTTTGTTGCATATCACATCCCTACAAAAAACAACTCTCTTTCTCTCTAATTCAGAGCCCACTACAACAGCCTAAAGAAAGAACAGACATTGCATACAGCTGATTTCTTCCTACACATTGATTAAACACTGATTAAGCAGTACAAATCTACTTTGATCTTGTAAACAAGTAATAAAATGCCACCCAATATAAATGAAAGCACATGTATGTCTGTTTTGGTCATCTTAACCAAATCCAGTTTGCCACGGCCTTAAAAATTTGGTTGAATCATAGTGTTCATCCAAGTTATCTGTTTAAATGTAATTCATGTTATAAGAAAAGGGTAATTACTCAGTGCTTCTGCCTAACTCTACTCCAGCTGACACCCAGAATAGTATGAGAAAGTGCTATTGCTCTAGACAAAGTTAACCAAGAAATTTCCTTAACAGAAAATGTGTTCTGTTCTAAATATACTGCACAGTGGTCAAAGATTAAACTATAAAAAGCAGAGTGTTAGCAGCTTCAGCTATCAGATATGTTCCCTTCCCACAACCCAACAAGCTACAGAAAAAGATACATCTTGATGAATGAATCAGGTAATGATGAGCTGCAACATCTTTGAGTGGAAAAAGTAGTTAAGGAACCGGACAAGCATAAGTCAAGGCTAATTCTGCATAAATTAAACTAAACACAGATATAACAGTTTGTAACTTGGCCAACAGCCTCCCAGTAAGAATTCTGTGTATGAGAGCCAACTATAATAAAGATCTCAAGTATCTGCAAATGTGGGAAAGGGGATCCCGTCCAGATGCAAACCAAACAACCAATACTTACTGACAGTTAGTTCCCCTTTATTTCTCTCTCCCTTATGAAGAAGTACATACTTCCAACTGCATAGAGAAATGGGAGCTGCTAAGCATCATTATATTTTGGGGAAGATTTCAGGAGGTATTTTAAAATGTCATTTTTATTTCTGCAAAAAATATAATTGAACAACTGAAGCATGTCTGTCCCCTGCAATACATTATGAGGAGTTGAAACTATATATATTCGCAATGCAATTCTGCTGACATCTACGTAGAAGTAAATTCTGCTAAGTCCAATGATGCTTACTTCAGTAGATGGGTAAGGACTGCAGACTAATTTATCCACAGAATGAGGATTAGGTTAATATTGTTATGTAGAGTCTTGCAAATGTTAGTATCAACAGCTATTTTCCATTTCAGTAAATAATATTTTGAGAGGATATGCACTGTGTTTATCCTCCTAGAGCAGGAATCACCTCTCTCTCTTTCTTCACTTGCTGTTTCCGGTCCTCTTCCTCTTGTTCTTTCTTTTGCTGTTCCTCCCACTCTTCTTTTATTTTTTGCTTTAAAAAGAACACAAACAGACCTTTTATCAAAAAGAGCAGTTTAATTTAAAACCATGGGTATAGAAACTCCTGTTTCATGTTAAATATTTCTATTAAGAGGGTAGATGGAAATTGAAAAATGTTTATTTGCTACTGCCTTTTAACCAAGGACCTAATATAGGTTTGCCTCTTCCACAAGCTCAATACACCTGCTTTTTGAGATACTGAAGGAAGTTCTGTAACTTTGTTACTGGAGGCATACTGATTTAACACCCCTTTTCTTTGTGTTTTCATTGCCAACTGCAGTGACACATTACTAAAACAGCTTAAAAATGCTGGTTAGAATTTTCTTCCTGATAATCAGTGAAATCTTTCTGCACAATGTTATGCATATCTACTCAGCAATACATCCCACTAACTTCAGTGGGACTCACTTCCAGGTAAATTTATTCAGGAACAATTTATTTATGGCCAATGACTGGAGAGTGAACAGGAGATCTACTGGCAAAGCAACCACCATATAGTAAATAGGAAGATAGAGGATGCTGCTGACAAATATAAGCATATAGAGGAATCAAATATCAGCTGCCAATGCCTTTTTGAACTTTTTGTCAGTGTGCCAGAAGACTTCCAAAAGTGTATCAACCACCCAGCATACCCAAAACTCTCCTGGTCGAGTGCGTAACTTTCTCAGGCTCTTCAAACTGACTAACTTAGCCAAAACACACTAAAATCATTAGAGCTATCAACTTAAATTCTAATATTGCATTTCTCAAATTTGTCAAGGATAAAAACTGCCTGACTTTTATTATTTCTTCTGTAAAGTTTTTTCTTTTTATGTTAAGAATGCTGGCTTGAGAAGGACAGACATAAATGTATATACCACACCTCTTCCTCTTCTTGTCGTTTTCTTGCTGCCTCTTCTTTTTCTTTCCTGATCCTGAAAGCTTCTTGAGCTCTTTCCTCTCTCAGCAACCACTCTTCATGAAGTCTTTGCCTGCAAATATAGTCAGAGTAACACTATAATTGAATATCAGGCAATTTTTTAAAACAAATGCTTTGCTATTTATATTTGAAAAGCAACCCAATCATCTTGCAAAATAGAAAAATTAATGAGATGCTTACTATTAAAAATTTCCTGAAACAAAACTATCTGGGCCTATTGCTAAATATATTAAAGATGAGACTAAACTGCTCTCTGGGGTGCTTGGTCTTTTTGGGTCACTGACCACAGCTGAAATTTTGAATAAATATTATATATATATATATATATATATATATATATATATATATATATGGTGTCATGAGCACCTTGAGAAACTGCAAGTCGCTTCTGGTGTGAGAGAATTGGCTGACTACAAGAACGTTGCTTGGAGACGCCCAGATGTTTTAATGTTTTACCATCCTAGAGAGATGCTTCTCTCATGTCCCCACATAGGGGGCTGAAGCTGAGAGGGAGCTCAACCCGTTCTCCTCGATTCGAACTGCTAACCTGTCGGTAACAAGGGTTTAACCCATTGCGCCACCAGGGGCTCCTAATGTAATGGGTGCCATCACAAGATACTTGCTATGGCAGATATGGTCAGTGAAAATACCCATTTTGCACAAAAGCAAACTAATAGGCAAATAATGCTTGGATGTAAACATTATGGAAGTTTGAGCTCAGGGCTCCCAGACAACACCCTTTTCTACTCCACTTTTATCCCTTCTATCAGATTTTCTCCCATACTTCCCAGGTTTCACCATTTCCAAGTTTTATATGTTACCAGACAGTGGAGTCTCTCCCTTTTTTCTTCCAGCTGCCCAAAATGAAACACAGGCTTCCAGCTCCCTGCCATCATTAGCTAAGCCTCGATGAGCAAAGGCTTTTTGGTCTATGAGGAGGCCAAAGGCAGCTAGAGGCCATCACTGAACTTTGAAAACTTTTTGCCCACCTGTTGTTGATTAAATTAAAAAATCAAAGCCATAGATTTCAGTCTTGATGAGCAAAGGCATGCTTAAAAGCAGTGGACTGTGTACCTTCAAAGTCAGTAATACAACAAAAGAAATCCAAAGTACACTGAAATAATATTCTATGGCCAAATTCCTGTTCCCTAAATTGATATTAAAGCAAGGTTCCTAAGCTTACTTCCAAGTGAACATGCAATTAACTGGGCTGTCAATTACACATTAAACTTTATTCACCTTTCTTCTTCAAGTTGTATTTCTTCATCATCCAGTTCTTCAGAAATGTGTTCATCTTTCTCTGATTTCTCTACAAAAAAAATTACCCTTTAACGTAATTGCTTGTTATCATTTAATAACATCTTAAGATCCTAGTCGCTGGCACATTTTCTCAAGTTTACCAAACAATCTTTCCCTTCCCTAATTTTCTGCTTCATTTCTCAGCATTTTTATGACACAGAGCAAACTCAGAACGCATTGGACTGTTTCGTTCAATGCATATACATTTCTATACGTCCACAAATATTGCAGTTTCCCTAAACCTATAGATATTGTCTGCTTAAGCATGGACAATACTTTAAATACATACAACTTCCTATTTTTAAAAGGAGTTAATTACAATTTAATTTCTAGATCTTACTGTTTTATTACAATACATTAAATAAATTATTAAGGAGTTGAAATAATATATCTTAGTCTTGTATTTGTACACAAAGTCATTTATAGCTTTCATTGATATTTAATGTTTTTTTAAGTAGTTAATATTGACAGATGTCATAAACTCATGGCACTGGAAGAAATTACAAAAGCCATTTAGTCCAATACATTGCCATGCAAGTATACACAACTACAGCACTCCTGAAAGATGCCGATTTGTTCAATCAAGGTGGCCAACTGAAACATTCACACTTGCCTCAAGCAGACAAGAGTTCTTTCTCCCACCCTGGACATTCCAGAGATATATAAATCTCACTTGTCTTAGTTTCCAACAGACTTCACAACCTCTGAGGATGCCTGCCAGAGATGTAGGCAAAACGTCAGGAGACAATGCTTCTGGAACATGGCCATACAGCCCAGAAAACTCACAGCAATGCAGTAATTCCTGCCATGAAAGCCTTTGATAACACAATTCGTCAATTGTTTAGACTTCCAAAGATTCCACCATCAAACAGTTCTTGCAGTAAACAAAATTTTCCCAATGTTTAGGTGGCACCTGTTTTTTTAATTTGAAACCATTGTTCCATGTCCTAGTGTCCAGAGCAGCAGAAACAAGCTTGTCCCCTCATCAATGTGACATCCTTTGAAATATTTAAACATGGCCATGATGTCTCCTCTCAATCTTTTCTTCTCTAAGCTAAACATCCTCAGTTCTTTAAGCCACTCCTCATAGGGCTTGGCTTCCAACCTTTGAACATTTTGGTTCACTTTTCTCTGGACACTTGTCAATATCTCTCTTGAATTGTGGTGCCCAGAATTAGATACAGTATAATTCCAGGTGAGATCTGACCAAAGGAGAATAGAGGGAGCACCATGACTTTCCTTGATCCAGACACTATACTATTACTGATGTATATAGTTTTCCTGGCTGAAGCATCTGCCTTTTGGGAACAGCTCATTCTTACAGTGATACCCTTGCTTTTTTATTTACATTGACCGAATGTTTCACCTGATCCAGACACTACACTCCTATTGTGTGTATACGTGTGTGTGTGTATGGCTACAGCATCTGTTGTTTGGGAACAGCTCATGTCTTACAGTGATATCCTTGTTTTTATATACGCTGGCCTTGTGTTTGTTAAATGTTTTGATATGGCCAATGGGCTAATCAATAAAACATATGTAATGTAATATACACTGGCTGAATGTTTCACCTCATCCAGACACTATACTCCTATTGATGTATATAATTTTTTGGCTGCAGCATCTGTCATTTGGGAACAGATCATCCCGAAGCCTCCCACAAGGATGATAAAAACATCAAATCATCCAGGCGTCCCCTGGGCAACGTCCTTGCAGACGGCCAATTCTCTCACACCAGGAGTCACTCCTGCCATGACAAAAAAGAAAAAAAAACCTTACAGTGATATCCTTTCTTTTATATACACTGACCGAATGTTTCACCTGCATCTCTCAGTTTTGCCAATGTTTGTCTTTTCTTCTTCCGCTTCTCTTTCTTCAAAAGTGCTCTGTACTTTTTGTGGCTGAAAATTAAAGAAGGAAAAATATATTCAAAGAAGAACAATAATTGGCCTCTTTAAAGCATTAATACATACAGGTATGTTTTACAGTAACATTCTCTTACTGGGTTACAGATGTAGTGTCATGCCAATTCATTTGGGGGAGAAAAAAGATGCACCTACACCGTAGAATTAATGAAGTTTAACACCACTTTAAATGTCACAGTTCAATGCAATGGGATCTGTAGTTTTATAAAGGCTTTAGCCTTCTCTGCCCTCAAAGGGCAGGTGCCAAACAAACCTGCAGACTTCATGACTCCAAAGCAGGCCTGGGCAAACTTGGTCCCTCCAGGTGTTTTGGACTTCAACTCCCACCATTCCTCACAGCCTCAGGCCCTTTCCTTTTCCCCCTCAGCCGCATAAGCTTAAGTTTGCCCAGGCCTGCTCCAAATCTTGGAGCCGAGGCGGATGAAGTGGGGCCGAGCTGTCTTCATTTCCCCGCCGCCTAAACCTGTCCCCTCCCGCTGGCTTTCTGAGTTTCCAAAGCAACCCTTCGGCTTCTCCCCAGCCAAGCCCGGCCTGACCTCAGTTTTGCGGCTCCTTCTTCAGGCCCCAACGGCGACAACACGCACGCCGCCATCTTACACGGATTGCCGGAGAGTCACGTGACAGAAAACTACCGGACGTGACCTCAGAAGAGGCGAAGTCTGTGAAAAGAAACGCAGAGACAAGAAAGCGCTCTCTCCCCCCTCACTGAACTACAAGCCCCAGAATGCCACAGGATGACGTCACGGCCGTTTGATGGCTCCCACGTTCCATCAAACGTCCGTGACGTCATCCTGTGGCATTCTGGGGCTTGTAGTTCAGTGAGGCCCCAGTCGGCTCATGCTAGAGATCGCCTCCCTGAACTACAACTCCCAGGATGCCACAAGGTGTTGCCATGGCAGTCAAAGTGGGATACAAAAATATTCCCTCGCATTGAAAAGGAAACTTTCCCTCCCGTTTGTCGTGAAACATGTAGCAAAAGGAGTTCAAGATAACAAGTGCCTCTAAAGCAGGCATGGTCAAATTTGGGCCCTCCAGGCGCGATTGGTGGGGACGAGGGGGAGGGCCTTCTTGGTGGTGCGCCCCCCCCCCCCAACTCTGGAACTCACTTCCTAAGGGCATCAGACATGCCCCAACTCTGGCAGTCTTTAAGAGGAGCCTGAAAACGTGGTTGTTCCAATGTGCCTTCCCAGAATAAGGAAAACTCTCAGCAATATGCCCTCAAAATGCACTTTACCACTGATTTAGGACTCACTGCGTTCCCGCACCTCTTTTTGAAAAATATCCTACCTTGTTCATGCCCAGCATTATTTTTAAATTTTAAATTATTACATTTGGCCCGGCCATTGGTTTTTAAATGCTTGCATGTTACTGTTTATTGTTTTTTTTGTTTATGTGATTTATATTAATTGTATTGTATTGATTGTTTTTTTTTTTTAATTATTATTATTATTATTTGAATTTTTTTTGTTATTGCTCTTGTTATTGATGTACTGTGGGCTTGGGCTCATATATGCCACACCGAGTCCCTTGGGGAGATGGTAGCAGGGTACAAATAAAATTATTATTATTAATATTAATATGGACTTCAACTCCCACAATTCCTAAGAGCCTCAGGCCCCTTCCTTTTCCCCCTCATCCGCATAAGCCACGATCTTTTGGGGAGGCCCTTCGCAGGCATGACGAGAAACAGGGCCTTCTTAGTGGTGGCCCCTCAGCTGTGGAACTCCCTCCCCAGTGAGATCAGGTCAGCCCACTCCCTCCTGGCCTTCAGAAAGAAAGAAAGAAAAACGTGGCTATGGGACAAAGCCCTCAGATAATAATTGTAGTACAATACAGTGTTCCCTCACTACTTCGCGGTTCGCTTTTTGCAGACTCGCCGTTTCGTGAGTTTTTGCCTCCCAGTTTATGAATGGTTGCTGTTTCCCAGAGCGGCGTACTAAGTCTGCCTCCTGACAACAATGAAGTGTAGAAGGGGGTTTCATCCTCCCCCTCGGGAGAGAGGCAGCCAATTAAGAGAGACTGCAAAGCAAAACAGAGATAGGTAGCTTCTGCCTCACCCTTGGAATGCAATATATAGTGTCCCTACTTCACGGATTTTCACTTTTTGCGGGTGGTTTTTAAAATAGAATCAGGATCACATTTAAATACAAAGTTATTTGAAATAAATCTGGAACTTAAATCATTAGTTTGTAGCAGCAAAGACAGTCGAAATCTATTCTGAAAGTAATACATATGCTTCTTTGCAGTCTTGATGCATTTTAAGATTCCATTAAAAGGTGGTCTGTGAAATACACTTTATTTGTATAAATATGATATAACCTTGGACATCTAGTCCATGTATCTAATGCACTTTTTAAAAAGCAAAGTAGTCAAAGGTTTCTGTTACTTAATGTCTTTTAGGTGCTGCCAAATTTCTAGTACAAATATATATTGCATAACATGAATTCAGTGTTATTTTAGAAATCCGGATGAGGAAAAAGGGATCCCAACATGCAAAAGGTAATATTTGGGCCGTCCAAAATAAGAACATCAGCAACATCTACAATTCCCCAGACATTTCCCCTTGAAAACCATCATAAAGCCTTTATTTAAGATGCCAGCCTTCCTTCCCTCCCCATGAGAAATGCTTCACTCGCCTCTCCATGAGGAACAAGCCTTTCAGCATCAATGTGAGCAGCACCCTCACTGCTGAATCCTGAAACCTCAAGAGCAGCAGGTCAAAAATGAAGGCCACTCTTACAGAGAACTCCAGAAACAGGATATTGCTCCTTACAGAGTGAAAACGTAAAAGCTTCTCCAGGCATAGAACTAGAGCCATGGAACCCTGGAGCAGAACTCCATCTGCTTCCTTTAAGCATCAATAGCACTGCAATTCAAGTTGAGCCTTCTTCATCATTGGTTGTTTTCACCACTTTCCATAAAGAAGGGCAAAGCACCAAGGCCAAACTGCCCTAGGACAGTGGCCTTTTCAGCTTTTCAAGGACAGTTCTAGTAAAGGTTCCTATTCCAGCACAGCAAAGAGGAGAGTTCTGTTGGAACCATATCCACAAATGCTGTTTCCATTTATTTTTACCACATATTATCACGATGGCGCCCTACAGCTTTCTGGAGAATGCATGTCGAACTCATGCTAAGAGTAGTTCTTATGCCAAAGAGCGACTAATCTGCATGCCAGGATTTACCAGTTTAATAAAACTTTAAGTATAACACATGCTTACAAAAGAAAAACAAACATCCAGACAGCTATGCCAATTTTAACACTGCGTAAAGCTGGAAATCTAGATTTACTCATTTTAAAAAAAATCTGGGAAGGTCTCTCTCTCTCTTTCTTCCCCCTCCACCCTTCCTTCCTTCCTTCCTTCCTTCCTTCCTTCCTTCCTTCCTTCCTTCCTTCCTTCCTTCCTCCCTCCCTCCCTCCCTCCCTCCCTCCCTCCCTCCCTACTTTCATTTCTTTATTTCTCCCCTTCCTTACTTTCTTTCCTTTTCTACCTCTCTCCTTCCTCCATAGGCATAAATGGCGACAGTAGTGGCAAGTCGAAAATGGCAAGAGGGCGTAAAAGGCAAAGATGTGTGAATGTCAAATAAAACTGCATGTCAACAGGGTGCGAATGGAGACAGTGCACAAATTATGAATGGTGAATGGCAAAGTGGTGCAAATGGAGTTAGCAGGGGCTGGAAAAATTATCTTGTTGGACCGTATCTGGCCCACAGGCTTTAGTTTGAGGTCCCCTGCACCAGGAACTATGTAATCCTGGGAGGTGTAGATTCAGAAGGCCCTTAGCCTGGTCTTCTGATGAGACCTGGTTCTTCCAACATATGCAGCTCCGAGGATTCAGTTTGATGCCACTTGAACTGCCATGGCTCAATACTATGGGACTCTTGATCGTGCCATTACTGCTCAAGCAGGGAGCTTTGAGATGGTAGAACAGAAGCTCTCCCAAGCTCTAGGTGCTCTTAATGCCTATTACAGGGAAAACCAGCTGATCCCTAACCCATCTAAAACACAGACATGTGCTTTTTATTTCAAGAACAAAGCATCCCGAGTTCTGAGGATCACCTGGGAAGGAATCCCACTGGAGCATTGCAGCACACCCAAATACCTGGGAGTCACTCTGGACCATGCTCTTACCTACAAGAAGCACTGCCTGAACATCAAGCAAAAAGTGGGTGCTAGAAACAATATCATACAAAAGCTGACAGGCACAACCTGAGGATCAAAACCAGACACAGTGAAGACATTGCCCTTGCGCTATGCTACTCTGCTGCTGAGTACGCATGCCCAGTGTGGAACACATCTCACCACACTAAAACAGTAGATGTGGCTCTTAATGAGACATGTCATATTATCACGGGGTGTCTGCGCCCTACACCACTGGAGAAACTACACTGGCTAGCCGGTATTGCACCACCTGACATCTGCCGGGAAGTAGCAGCCAATAGTGAAAGGACCAAGGCAGAGACATCTCCAGCTCATCCCCTGTTTGGGTATCAGCCAGCACGTCAACGACTTAAATCTAGAAATAGTTTTCTAAGATCTACAGGGACACTCGCTAGAACACCTCAGCAAGCAAGAGCCCAAAAGTGGCAGGCTCAAACCCAGAACCTCAACCAATGGCTAATACCAAATGAGAGATTCCCCCCAGGCACACAGAAGACTGGGCGACTTGGAAGGCGCTGAACAGACTGCGCTCTAGCACCATGAGATGCAAAGTCAACCTCAAGAATTGGGCCACAAAGTGGAGTCCACGACATGCGAGTGTGAAGAAGAGCAAACCACTGACCACCTGCTGCAATGCACCCTGAGCCCTGCCACATGCACAATGGAGGACCTTCTTGCTGCAACACCAGAAGCACTCCAAGTGGCCAGATACTGGTCAAAGGACATTTAATCAGCTACCAGACTTGCAAATTTTGTGTTTTGTCTGTTTGTTTTGTTCTGTTAGAAATGTAATACAACTGACTTGTTGCCCTGATACGACATAAAATAAATAAAACAAATAATGGGACTCTTGGATCTATAGTTTGCTAAGGCAGTACCACGTGGGCACAGAAGGCTATGATCCCTATGAATATACTATAGTTAAAGAGGATCCGTGCTTGGTGAACCGTATGCTAAAAACCAAATAGACCAGGACAGAGAAACCAACTCACCAAATTAAAGACAAGTCACAGAGATTTATTTCAATCTGGCCAAAAGGGATGTATGTGTAGCAACTTTGCTTCAAAATGTACAAGTATTAATAAACATACAGAGAAATACAAGATATCTTATTCAGTGTGGATAGTTATTCAGACTTCCTGCCCCCTCCCGATTGGCCAGAAAAGAGGCTGGCTAGGACCCATGCCAGGATTGACTGGGAGAGAGAATGGCAGCCCGGGATTGGTTAGAGTGAAGGACTGGTAAGTTGCAGAGAGGCCCCCTGGGAGGGCACAGTGTGGGAAAACAAAGGTTAAAATGGACCTCTGAAGAGCTCAAATGTTTAGTTCTGTGTCAAACAAAGATAGGAGCAAATGTGCAAGACTCAAGGGACAAAGTTAGTGTCTAATTCTAAAATAATGTACTCTGAGCTTCTGTTTTTGCAGGCAGGAATTTCTCAGCATTAAGTGAACCATATAGCTAGACAAACAGGCCTGGGTTTATCCAGGCTGGCAGAAAATCACCTATTTCAGCATACACTTGAGCAATGGGTCTGGTTAATTGCTTTGGCTTGGAAAAAGACCCAAGGGGTTTGTTTAGTCTTCCTGGTTTTAGGGGATTATTTTGCTGGTCATGTAGAGTTGACTGTCTAGATACTTTTATAAAACAGATTATACATTTATGAAATGCAGTATACACAAAGATAAAAGTTAAATAGCAAGTCATGAAGAATAGATGCAATTTATTAAAGTATTAGATAGGATCACTGTTGCTGGTTTGATCTTGATCTTCTGTTGCTTTGAGCCTGCACAAGTCTGGAAAGGATCTTTTTAAAAAGGAAAAAAAAATCATATATTTATCTCTGAGCCCTTGGTGAACTATAAATTTTTTGGGGGGAGGGGGTTACTGTAGCTTGATAACACATGCAGTTGGCTGGTCTCTAATGTCTGAAATTACTGTGTGCCAATTACTGTTCTGTTCTGCATCCAGCCCTGGTCAGAGTACACCATTGGAGAAATCTTCCAAAAAACGTTTTGCTTCCTTTTCATGCGTGCGTAGTGACTATAATACATTTATACTTTTTGTCCAAGGGAAGTTAATTTTTAGTCCAAAGGACTAGTGATTAACTCCCACAAAATGTTGAAGAGTTAATAAGCTGAACACCAAAGCTCAGTTTAAGTTGGAATGTAGCTGCTAATTAACCAATATGTCAGTAAACTTTTGGCAGACCGGTCTTCCTCCTTTAAATAGAGTGACGAAGAGGAGCATCTGGCAGATTGTCCTTATTTATTCCCAAAATGAGTTTATCCTCCTTTTAAAGAAATCGTATGCTCAAATAGGAATACATAATAGAATGTAACTCTAAGCATCCTTGAAACCACTAAACCAGACACATATATAAGATACATGCAAAGTTCTATAATGCTGCATTAAATTACTCCTTCATATCCTGGTTATTAGAAAAAAATATCCAGGTTTTATAGCCGTACATTTTACAGATTAAAACCAGTATATGTGTGACCAAGCAATCAGTATATGTGTGGCCAAGATGGCAAAAGTTACTGAGGAAGAACACCAAGGCTAAGCGAGGCTGCATGTTTGCTTTTGACTGAGCCTAGTCAGAAGGGTGAAATTTCTAGAATTAATGTAGTTTGACACCACTTTTAACTGCCATGGTGCAATGGGTTAAACCTTTGTGCCAGCAGGACTGTTGACCAAGAGGTCAGCGGTTCAAATCCAGGGAGAGTGGATTGTGCTCCCTCTGTCACCTCCAGCTCCCCATGAGGGAACATGAGAGAAGCCTCCCATAAGGATGGTACATTATTTAAACTATTATGTTGATTCATATAATGATCTGATCACCATGTTCAATATATCCCATATGCATGGGGGTATTGGGGTAATGATACAAAAGGTTTGCTAGGGTAGACCCTCTTTCACTCAGATTCAGCCCCCCCCCCCCATCAAAATCCTGGCTACGGGCCTGGTTACCATGACAGCATTCTATGGAATCCTGAGATTAGTAGTCTTCTGGGGAACTAAGAGCTCTCAGACTGAGAATATAAATACTCTCCCATAGATTGCAAGTCCTTGGATTCCATAAGAATGGAACCATGGCAGTTAAAGTGGAATAGTGTGCTATAATTGCATAATGTGAATAGATAGGGTGCTCGGAGAAGTATTGCAAATGAGGAAACAGACTTAGAGTGCATCTATACCATATGATTAATGCAGTTTGACACCACTTTACCTGCCATGGTTCAATGCTATGGAGTCCAGGGAGTTATAGTTTGGTAAGGTGCCAGCATTCTTTGGGACAGAAAACTACACCTCCCATGATTCCATATCAAGATATGGCAGTTAAAATGGTGCCAAACTACATTGATTCTAAAGTGTAGATGCACCTACAGTCTATGAAAGTTTGTGCACCTTACTTTGGTCTCTCAGTAAATTTCGAAAGTGTTACAAGAATTGAGAAGTGGGTGGGAGGGAAATTATCCAGTCCACAGAATTGATTCCGAAAAGTGATGTGTACACATATCCTTTGAGAAAAACAACTCTGCTTTTTTCGAGCAAGGGTCAGGAATAAGGCTTTTTCTGTTATAAGCTACAAATCCAGGAAACACAATATTCATCTAATCCTGAGATTAGTAGCTAGTCAAAACATGTTTACTTTGTGTAGTGGGTCAAAAGCATCAAGAAAACCAAGAAGATGGATGGATGAAAGCTGTTGATGGCAAACTCCTTCAAACATGGCAAATGTGTGGTGAAGTTGCTGGAGGTTGTAATGTTTGTTGCTGTAGTTTTTGATCTTATTTTAGAAATACGTGAACAGTATCTCTGTTATCTTGGACTACTTTTTGCCAGTACTTGGCACCTGCAGCAACTTTGTATTTTCATTCTCACGTGGAATTCTTTTTAATACTAATACTTATTGGAAAAAATAAAGCACCCTTTATTTAGTAAATTTGATAAAACCTGAAGAAGTCTAGATAAATAATATTGTTTTAATACATAGATGGGATTCATGCCCATTCAAGCATTCCTTATTACATCAGGCTAAGGCTGATGGAAATTGTAGTACAACATTTGGAAGTCTGTACAGTTCTCACATGTTTTAGAATATAAAGTATCAAATGCTCAGGATTCCCGTCTTCTACATTCATTTACTTTAGTTGCAAATATTTTGCTGCCTACTATATGTATAAGACAGAAAAATATATTTATGATTTGCTTCAAAGTACATTTTAATTATTCTGGGACTGTCATGTCAAAATTTTTACTGTGTAAAAAGTAAGTCCCAGTGGAACATAGAAACAAGGAAGTTTTTTTTTGAATGGCCAGTTATCAAAAGTGAGGTGAGAAGTTCTTCAACAGTGGTGTTACTAGTGTTGGTGTCACCCAACTCATGGTATCATCTCTGTGGGCCTCCTTCCATACCAAACCATACCACAATATTGTGGATAAATACAAGAAAATATGGCAAAAATCAGTTACTACTATTAAAAAAATCAACAGCAATGAAAACAACTGCACAAAAAACACGTGAAATAAAGTATCATATCTGGGTCATGATTACTGTTTCACTAGAGCCCTGAAACACCTTTTCACCACAAACCACACTCTGTCCAGTTAATCCTGTAAGTAAAAGTTTATTAAGAGAAAAGTATATAAAAATAAGAAAATACAAAAAGGAGAACCAACGTTTAAACAGCTATTTCCAAGATAGCCAAGATTCCAAAATCCTTTCAAATATAGTCTCAAGAGTCAATCCACAGATAGATCCATAAACATGATAGCATGAACCCAAGGCAGGCAACCTATGTTACCCATGAAACTAGGTCCAGGAGCACATTTAGAAATGTAAATGCATGAATACATAAACATAGCGCCTGGAGCTGAGAGCTGTTCACCTGAATACAACGTTGCTTTCACTAAGGATTGTACCAGCAGAAAATCACTTAAAAGACCTCAAACTCTCCCATAACATCATTCCTCACACACCTGCTTTTCTTCTCCCTATCTCTAAGCTGCTGTTGTACTCCCAAGTTCCAAGCAACTTGATGTGGACAAACATTCATCTACCACATTTCTCTCAGTTTGCACTTCTGGCAGAGTTTCATGAGAACTGATACCGCTTTCTCGTCTCATGGGAACTACCAGGAGATTCCAAAACAACTCTCTCCGGGCCACTTCTATACTCCTCCGGACCCTCCAAATCTATCCCAGCATCCACTTCCTCATCTTCTGAGCACTCAGAATCTGACCAGGCTACAATAATTACAAATCTGATCAGAGCACATGAACATTAGAAGGCTCAAAAATTAAATTAGGATAGAGTTTTAGCCTTGTAGGTGTATTGATGTAGCATATGTAATCTGGGCTTGTATCTAACTACAGGGATATTTAAATCCAAAATAATATACTTTTCCTGAAACACTACACACTTTTCAATAGACAGTTATTTTGGTGTCATCTGGTGTGGTTCGTATATCCTGAACGCCCCTCACCCCTCATGATGCCACTATTCTCCAGTAATTTCAATTTCTTCTTTTCAAGCCTGTTTGTGTGTCAGATGTATGGTCGTTCCAGACAGAGCTCTTTACACTAGTAAAAAAGTGTTGCATAGCTATTCTGTCTTTCCCTGTTATTTTTTTTCTGGCAAGAAGAAAATGGAGACACAAAGTCATAGAAAAACACAAGAGAGTTATAAATAGAATCTAAAAGCTCATCCATAACATTTGAAGCAGGGCCCTTGTGCACTACTAAAAGTCAAATCTGGAAATACCAGGAGTCTTCTATACTTCACATTTAGAGTCCCTATGTGGCAGTATAATACATGTTTTTTGGGTTTTTTTAAAAAAAGAAAAGACTTCACCTTTAAATAATACAGCAGGGTTTTTTGTTGTGCATGTGAACCTATGGCAGAAAGGACAAACTGTTCAACACGTAGGTATTCTGAGAAAGAAAATTAAGTCATTTTACTCCTTTTGCTGAGGTACATAGCAATATGAAACGATGAACCTGGCAGAAGACAGTTGTTTTTCATAACTATTTGCTAAAATAAGGAGGCTTAATGATTAAACTTTCTTCTCAATGGCCCTCTAGTTCTGCTGATGCTTTAATCCTGGGTCACTAAAAGTTTAAGTCTGCATTATAGTGGTGCCTTTCCTCCTTTTTTGCCTAAACTTTTCCAGTCTGGAAGGATGTTAGGGGAATTGCTGCTTGCATCTGTTTGGGTTACTGTTGCTTGTACTGAAATTTGCAGACCAGGTAAGAATCTATGCTTCATCCTTTAACCACAGAGCTAACAAGTTAAAAATTAGGGCTTAAGTGTTATGCATATTTACCTGGAAATCTCTCTCACCTTTGTGAGATTTACATCTGATTCAACATACTACAGATTCAGACTACAAAATTATTTTGAAGTAGTGTGGATAATTCTTTGACTAAGGGGGTTAAAAGAGAAAGCACCAGTAGGACATTTCCTGGGCCATTTACAAAAGTGTACCCAAGTCAGCAACTGGTTTATGACTATGTTACATGTGAAAACTGGTCTGTGATTGCTGCACAGGTAATTTCACCCTCTTTCAGTGGTGCAACTATCTGTGGAGGAAAAATCAGGGTGTTGCCTGTACATAAAGATTTGTCAATCTCCAATGTTCTAGCATTGTGATGGTTTATTACTTTAGTTACGCATTTAGAAACACAATTTAAGTATCCATAGGAAAAAAGGCAGAATACAAAGACAGTAAAGAGTTCTGGGTTTGAATGATTTTCAGTATCTCACTCTTGGCAATGCTAAAAATGTCAAGAGCTAAAAAAGATTAATTTGGAGGAAGAGAATTCTTATTGTGGTGCAATGCCCTGATTTTTATCACCTTCCATAACTCTGTCATTACCCATTTCCCTGGAGCATTCACACTTACAGCCTTTCTTTTATTGATTTCCATTAGTCTTTCCCTTAGAATACACATTAATTGCAACTGGGAATTTTCATCACATAATGTCCTGATATATACAAAGCCACTAACCCTTAGCCCTTTGAACATCTGTGAAATGTACATTTCAATGTATTGCTTTTCTTTGCAACAGATGCAGAGAATGCTTTCAAAGTGCGGCTCAGTATCAAAACAGCTCTGGGAGACAATGCAGTAAGTGAAATATGAACGTCCATTTTGGGGAGTAAAAGTTTTACACACGGCAAACTAGTATGGAGTGATAGCACCATCCACAAGATCAAAACATAGACAAGAATGTTATTAAATTATCAATTGCCTACATTTTCCAACATAAAACTAGTCATTTTTGACAGCTAGATAGCATTGTTGACATAACTGTAATACATTGCATCCTTTCACTAAACCAAGAACAACAATGCCTTCTCCCTGCAGCCTTTCAAATTGCCAGTCTTTCATAAATAATTTCAGGAGTTTGTTCTCAGTATGAATCATGAGCACAGTATATGAAGTTACCAATTCCCTCCATCCTACTAGAATCCCTGTTTTGTCTGTCAGTTAAACAGGGCTGGACTACTGGATAATTAAACTAATGGTGTGAAATGAGATCTTATAAACCTCCAAGAAAGGCAATATATTTTGTGTCAAGTTCTGGCTGCTTTAAATCTGGATAATTTTGGGTAATGCTGACCCACAAGTGCTGAATTATTTAACCCTTTGGCCTGATCCCAAACACCCCTCCTCTGAAGAAAATAAAAGCTCTTTATCAGTCCCACTGCTTTCAAAGGAAATGTCACAGGAATCCAGAAAAGGTCTTTCTTGATGGCCACTCCCAGGTTCTGAAAGTATCTTCTTAAGGATGTTACACTGGAGACCTCCTTGCTTTCCTCTGTAGACAGATGGAGATTTTTTTGTTTCGGTTTGGCAGGCCTTTGAAGGAGATTGCTCAAGGGGAAAGACATAATGTTCTGTACTTGTTGCTTTCTTTTTCATAGTAATGCTTTTAACTGATTTTAATTTAATGGATAGCTAAATTATACTTTTAACATTTGTATGGTTACATTTTTAGGTTTGTTTAAACTTGAAGTTCCAAACTGGGGAAATGATGAGCTTTAGATAAAGATGATAGTGGTGGTGGTGGTGATGATGATCAACCAGAACTAAATGTTTATTATGATGTAATGCCAATAAAATTATTCCTACTACTGGGTTTTCTTGCGAGACATTTTCGAATGAGGTTTGCCATTACCTTCTGCTGAGAGAATAGGATTTTCTTAAAGTCATTCAATGGCTTACCATAGCCAAGCAGAGATTTAAAACTTGGCCTCCCGGAGTCCTAGTCCAACACTCAATCTACTACATTAGCACATTTTTAAGGACTGGTGTAGACAAAGGCATGTGTTGAAAGTCCTCTTTCCATATACACACTTTCCCAGGAACTGTTTAGGTAGTTTATTTTACAAGCTCAAAAGGTTTGCTTCATCTTGTTTCATTGCAGAGTGGTTTATTTGTTCACCACCTTATTGTTCTTGCTGTTGTTGTTTTCCTGCTGCTAGTTTAATTAAAAATCAGCCTTTTTGCCAATGTGGAGACTCTTCTGAAAGATGGATCAAGACAGCAATACCCCATCCAAAGAAGAGAGGGACAGAAAAAGCAGGAAACCAAATCAAATTGGATACTCCCCCTCCCCAAAAAACCCTGATGTCTCTGAGCCAAGAAGCATTATTTAACTAATGAGATACTCAAAATGGATGGAGGAGAGGAATTTGGTGTATACTCATGGGTGACATTTGTATAAGCATATGCTCACATCCACACTTTTCCAGTGAACTTGTAGAAGTGTATATCTGGTTAAGTTAGTGTATAAAACCTTTAAAGTATACCTCCATAATTTCATTCACACATATACATTCAGATGATTTGGAAACAATGTTTTAGGATTCTCTGCTGTTAATGTTCTAGCAAAGTATACCCCTTAAAGCAGTACTGAATAGGTCTTTCCATAAAAAAGGCTACATTAGAAAAAGAATATAACCCATTAAATCTGCTGAAACTACATGCAAAACCTTGGATGGACAGATGGTGCGATTAAATTGCTGCTTGTTACATTTGGCTTTAGTGCCTCATTGTTTACTTATGTCTGTGTGATCCATGGATATGTCCAATATATTCCATAAATGCTAAACTAGAAATTGTGAACCCTAAATCGCATCTGTTTTGCTAAAGCGTCTCATATAATGGAGAAAGGTTTCCAACTCTAGAATTTTAGATGCGGCATCAGACACATGTTCCAGAGAAGGAGTCCCTTCTCCCTTAAAGGAACTCATCTCAACTTGGAAGCTAAGCAGGATGAGCCTTGGTTCTTGGATGGGAGACTGCCAATGAATATCAGAAACTCTGTGTTCTATTTCAGAGGAAGGAACTGGTGAAATCACATCTGAGTACTCTTTGCCGAAGAAAACTCTGAAATTCATGGGGTTACCATAACTCGACAGGTGAATGGTGCACAAATGAACATGTGCATACACAGAGCAATTACTTTCAATAGTAGAACCTTGTCTCAATCCATTTGTTTAATAATTACTTATGGAGCAGAAAGGAGATGAATTGTCTTATGGGCCTTCCAGCAACAGTGCAGGAGAAACTGGTCAGATGTCTCTCCAAAATTAGCTTATTTTCTTGTTTTCCCAGGCCATTTCATTGCAGCTCAGCCCATTATATTTGGAGTGGAGAGGGGGAACCTGCCAAAAAGCTAGCAGTCAAATTATCTAGATATTCTTTATTCTTTATTTATTTATCTCTTTATTTAGCCTTGGCACTCCTGTTAAAACATCCTGAATCAGAACATACCACAGATTTCTGGTTGCACATCTTCCACATTCATAATTGTGCTTATTTCTCTTTTGTGCATTATGTTATATGTCATGTAATAGGACCAAAGTAAGATTTTGAAGTTGAGCTATCAATTATTTTAGGTACTTCCCAAGCAAACACTTCAGATCCTCTTTTTGTTTTTCTTCAGTATACTCATTTATGAACTAGTTCTGAACAAACGTGAAATATATTTTTGAACACTTTAATGAATGTTTAGGAGAAATGGAAAAAGTTTATGTAGTATTTATTTATTTACTATATACCCTGCCTTTCTCACCCCAAGGGGGGCTCAGAGGGGCTTACTGTAGGCAACAATTTGATGCCGCACAAACATATATACAAATGAAGTAAACATATATATAAAAACTAAAATGTTTAAAATATCAAAACTCAATATAAAACATATTATTAAAAACCACATAAGCCAAAATCAAAGTCTAAGGCCGTTCCAGTCATCATTGCACTATTCCATATTCACTTACTGCACTGTAAAATTACTGTCCAAAAGCTTGGTCCCATATCCATGTTTTTAGTTTCTTTTAGTTTGTTGTGCTTGGTCCATTTTGCATGGACTTCGGTGAACAACATGTAAACATGGTGGGTGGTGCAAGTAAATTTTTGTTTCATTCAAATTATAACAAAAGCACCAGGATGAATGCAAACAATTCTATGGAAATTTCCTCACATGTTTCTAAACTTTCAGGTACTAAATTGTGTATTTTGGTTGCATATTCAGTTGTTTTTACATATGACACCATGAGCAACCTCAGTTATGACTGAAATACAAGAAAACAACTATAATAACCACCTGAAATATCATGTTTTCAATGAGATCATGGCAAATGGTAGTGACAGGCCTGAGGCAAGAGAGGCATAGGATGAACAGAGAAAAGCATGAGAGCAGGAAGGATGGAAGGGGCAAACAGCCTTTTCTTGCTTGTTTCTCTACTGGATGTAATGCCCTTCTGTCTCTCTTTAGTACCCATAGTAGCTTGCAAAGTGTTATTTTCAATAAAAATTTATAATGAAACCTCCCTCTCTCCGCACTGCTTTCCCACCTTCTAAACCTAAACAGAAAATGAATAGATATGTGGAGGGAATTTCCATATATTGGTCTACAATGCAGGCCATCTTCCCTACAGCTACTCTACCGTAGAACTTGGATACTTTGGACTCCGCTTCCCAGAATTTTTTTCAATCTGTAGTTCAAAAATGGAATGTTTTAAATTTCTGTTTCACTTTTGAAGTTGTAGCAAGTGGTTCAAGCGACATGTTGGATAACAATTAGGTTCATGTGGTAATAGGTGGCCCAATGGCCACATTCTTGATTATTTAAGCTGTGGTTGGGTAGCTTTTGAAGATTACTGCTATATCCCGAAGCAGCTGATCCCCAAACCCTCTGAACTAAGAGCCAGTATGGTATAGAAAGTTGGGTTGGGACTTGGGAGATCCAGGTCCCAGCCTCCATCAAGCTATCTCCCTTTTTTCCTCTCTTTCTTAGAGATGGTCGGAAAATAAAAACGAAGAAGAAGAAATAAAGTTGGATATGCATGTAATAAACAAAAAAACCCATTTGTTGGTAGCCCCATACAAAACACATTAGAATTTGTAGTTGTCACAAACACATTTCTTTGAACATCAAAAGCAGAGCATTGTCTTCTAAAGCCTGAATAATGGCCGTGGTGAGTTCTCCTTCCACTTTTCTTCCTATAATCACTGTTTTGTTTCTTTACAGTATAGCTGGGATGCTACTGAAGAATATTTGTTTAAAGCAGTGGTGGCTTTTGCTATGAGAAGATCTTTCAGTCAAGAAGCAACCCAGTGAGTATATCCAATTTTGCTGTATATATTCTCTGTTATTACGTGACATGGATGATTTTCTATACCAAACGTTGAAAATAATTCACAAAAGTGAGAACTTCAGATCCTGCCAATAAATCTTTGGTATCTCATAAAGATAGTAACATTTGAAATGAGAGCAATCCAATACTGGGTTTAGATAGCTGTCTCAAACCATATTAAACCACTCTTCCATAAAGCTTGGTAATACCTTTGGTGATTTGCAGAGATTTTCTGAGTTTCAAACAGAGATATTTCTTATTCCTACTTGGATAAACCTGTGACTTTTTACAGGCAAAGCACGTGCTCTCTCTCTCACGGTGCAACGGTTTTTACTCTACAGTTATCTAAAGTTTCAAGCAGAGATTTTTTTTTTGTCAGTTACTACCTGACAGATCCTTAGCGACCTGTTACAAGAAACCAGACTGCTTTCACTGTGCAGACAGCTGTGCTCATGATTTTACATTCATCACTATATCGTCCCAGCTGATGGGGATGTTATAAATCTCATTTCATATTAAACAGATTCTAAATTAAAACAGAACTTTTATTTCCCCATGGGCATTGCATCTATTTGCAGAATACATAATTACATCTAACATTTGAAAATGTAATACAGTTATAATACTGTTATAAGAATTAGCTGCCACTCTGGCAGTATGCAGTATTGCACACAACTGTTGAAATGTGTACTAGTAGCCTGTTGATCAACAGCTGAAAAAAACAGAGTTTTACATGTTTCTTCACATGCCATCTTTCAGATTACAAAATTATTTCGAAACCAAGATGAAACTAGGTAAAAGTAACACAAGATAGCTGAAAGACAAATATATGAGAGAGATTTATTGTCATTGATTGCCATCACACTCCTTTACCGAAGCAAAGCATCTTTGCTAATGGAAGAAGCAAGATATCATTTACAGTGAATGATGCCTCTCTAATCCTTCACCAGGCTTTATCTGCTGTAAAACAGACTAATAGGTTAAATATGGCATTGGTCAGTACTTAGCTCAGTTTTACTGACAGAAACAATGTATTTGCAGTTCGACATCCTATAGCTTCCTTTGGTTTACTACAGCAGCAATTTCCCTAACTTTTGGTTCTCCAAACGTCTTCATTTCACAGAATTCATGACTGTTGGCCAAGGTAGCTATGGCTTCTGGAGACAGAGCCCAAAACACACGAAGGGTCAAAATTTGGGGATTATTGGCTTACAGTAATCAAAATCACAGTTAACTTTTAAGATCTTACCAGTGGCCTCTTTTCCATTAACACGAAGGATATATCTAGACCATTGAATGAATGCACTTTGATACTATTTTAACTGCCATGGCTCAATGCTATGGAATCAGAGGAGATGTAGTTTGGTGAAGCACCAACACTATTTGGAAGAGATGGCTAAAGACCTTGTAAAACTGCAATTCCTATGATTTATGGCATTGAGCCACAGCAGTTAAAGTGGTATCAAATTGCATTCATTTTACAGTGTAGATTTGTAAGTCAGCAAACCAATTTCTTATCAGCAGGATGTCAAAACAGATGTTTGTCAGTTATTTATTTATTTATTTACCTGAGTGTTTAACTGCCTATTTCATCTTAGCATAAATGGTATTAAAGTTAAGTAAACACCCACCATAGTTGAATAGCTAGTGAAAATGGCATGTTACAATATCAGGGATGGACAGCATTTTAAATCCTTCGCAAAAGATCATTGAATTTAGAAGCATTATTGCCAAACCTTTCAACCTCTGAGGGTGCCTGCCATAGATGCAGGCTAAACATGGCCATATAGCCCAACAAACCTACAACAACCCATTATTGCCAAAGCCTATTTTGCATGTTATTTTGCTTCATCAAAATACTTTATTGCCCTTCGTGACACACTGTGGTCGCCTGAGGGCTGAGAAGAGCGGTATACAGATATAGTAAATAAATAAATAAATTGATATTGCCATTTTTGTCCTTTTTGCAACAGGTGGGTAGATATAGTTCTATTACAGTTCAGCAGAGAGGGAGAGGATGAAATATTGCTCTTTTCAGGCTGGATCTACACTGCCCTATAATCCAGTTTCTGAATTCAGATTATCTGTTTTGAACTGGATTATATGAGTCTATAAGGTAAAGGTAAAGGTTTCCCCTTGACATTGTTTAGTCATATCCGATTCTGGGGGGTGGTGCTCATCTCCCTTTCTAAGCCGAAGAGCCAGCGTTGTCCATAGACACCTCCTAGGTCATGTGGCCAGCATGACTGCATGCCATTATCTTCCAGCTGAAGCAGTTCTTGTTTATCTACTCACATTTGCATGCTTTCAAGCAGCTAGGTTGGCAGAAGCTGGGGCTAACAGCAGCAGCTCCCTCCCTGGATTCGAACCACCGACCTTCCAATCAGCAAGTTCAGCAGCTCAGTGGTTTAACTCGCTGTGCCACCAGGGGGTCCTTATATGAGTCTATACTGCCATATAATCCAGTTCAAAGCAGATAATCTGGATTCAGAAATTGTGTAGATGGGGTCTCATGCAAAAACAAAATTCTGCACAGTATTTGTAATTTCTTCCTCTTTAATAGCTTTTGCTATCTTAACCACACACTGATGTTGCTTGATCACATTTGTTCTGTTTTACATCTGTGTAATGATGGAGATTTTAATAAATAAAACTTAGCAAAGACATATGTATTCCTTATTTCTTATGTTCAAAACAACAGACAGAGGAAGCTGTTCTTCCTTTTTTCATAACAGACTTCTGGGTTGAGAAAAAGATGGAAGTGGTGAGAAAACATGGCTGGATTACATGCATAGGCAATGCCATCTGAAGTGGACTTTCTATAACCTTTTGTTAACATGGTAGGCTAGCTTTATCTAGAAGCACCCCAAATGGAAACAAATATAAGGTTTTTACGTAGACAACACCTGGGATGTTTTCAAATAGAATTATGCCAAATTGATACAAATTAACCTGATTTACATATGAATCCTAGTTACAAATGGGGTTGAGACAGTAGGAAGTGAGAGAAAAGCTACATCTAGGAAGGATAATTCACTCCAGTAAGAGTTACCATGGGGAAAAGGTGTTTCCACTGAAGCTGTATCACCAATCTTTGTTTTCACAAGACAAGAAAATCAGAATCCCATTGTCACAGAGACAGAAAGTGAGAAGAAGTCTTCTGAACAGGGGCATAGACAGCAAAACAAATATTCCATGGGTGTTAACCTTTCCCTATGCTATCCAAAACTGAATTATTATTATTATTATTATTATTATTATTATTATTATTATTATTATTATTATTATTTGGCTGGGGCTACACTGTTAAAAAGTACCGGTTCTGACTCATATGCAATTCAACTTAAAAGCAAACCTAAAGAATCCATCTTCTTTGTACAGAGGACTGCCTGTACTGGAAGGTTCCTGAGGTTTATTCGCCCATTGCAAATACCGTATCCATAGACAAATGCTCAGCAGACTACCCACATCATAGACAATACCATAGAGTGAAAGCAAATACTTGATGAAGCCAACATGTGTAAGACAAGCTTTAGTGATGATGTATCAAAATTCAGTTGCCTCCAGGTTGACCAAAAATACTCCTCAGCCCGAGGACGGCACTCGTGGTAATTTGACTGGATTAGGGAACCTTTTGTCCACCCTCAATGTCTTACCACCCTACAAAACCTACCAGACCTTATGTTCCTAGGCTTGCATAACTCGGGGTCAGTTCCATACCATAACAAGGTAGTATAACTGCATGATGGTTTATCAGCAAAAGATCCACAATATAAGAACAGTATAAGAAACAATAACAAATAAACTTTCATGGTATTGTTATTCAGCCAGAAGATGTCACTGTGAAACAGAGCAAACTAAGCCACTCCAGAAAACTGTGGGGCAGTTATATTTTAACCAGGTCTTGCTTAGAAATGAAAACAAGGTTCTGGAGGGCTAAAAATATTGGCTCTGCCTACTACATGATCTTCCACCTGGGTAAGGAGTCTTGAGGTCTTATTTCTTCAGTGACAGAACTGGTTGTTTACTCCCATGTTCCTAGCCTGATATGGTAGTCTTATATGGTGGTTTATATAGTAGAAATAAGTTGGAGTGCTTTCACGGTGCAAAAATGGAGTCTGAGATCAAACAACTAGGCAAGAAGCTACTAGGAACCATATTGAACTGGTTGCCTGGTTAAGGGGAAACACAACACAAAAAGGGAACAGTTTGAGGAAGACAAGCCATAAATCAATGTTAACCATAAAACACTGAACACAATGATGGCTCACTGTTTCCCTCAGAGTCCAGTTTCAAAAAATCAAGCAGCATTTCTAACAATTCTAATCTAGCAAACTAACTTTTCCAAGCTCTGTGCCAAGCCTGAACTCAACATATGTGAAGCAATCATTAAGAAATGAAGTCATGAAAAATCCTAAAAGATGAAGGTTTGATTTGCAAATTAATTTGAAACCTGTTCTATCAAATTGATAATTTAAATAATCATGACTTTTTGTTTGCTAATAGTCCTCTCCCTTTAACCACAGAGTTTCCAATGTGCTGCTTTGCAATGTAACAGAGCGGGTGTCCTTTTGGTTCGTGGTTACAGATTCATCTACAAATAAGACAACAGTTCCCAAGAACGTTGTGGAGGCAGCCATAAGGTACTGCAACGATGTGTGGCCATCTAAATCTTTGCACGGAGGAGATGTGACTCTCTGATGTTGATAGTGGTGGGGAATGGCTAGAATTTCTCTTTTTTCCTTGGGCATATTTGCACCCTATTTGGAAGCTTGGGCCACATGGGCCACTTCCATGGCAATGTGATTACTGGCCTTCATATCCCAAGAATCTAATCCTAGAACATATGTTTCGTTGTCAGTGTCATATCCCATTTGTGTTTTAGTCAGTCAAAGATGAATATTCCTTTGATGCCTACAATAGGAAGAAATCTTGTGCTGTTGTGTATCTTCAAGTTCTTTATCACTTATGGCAACCCTAACGTGAACCTACCATGGACTTTTATTTCTTGTTCAGAGGGAACAGGCCCTTGCCTTGCTCTGAGAGATTGTGATTTTCCCCAGGTCACCCAATGGGTTTCATTGATTGGGTGGGGTGGGAGATTTGAACACTGGTCTCCTGAGTTGTAGTCCCACACTTAAACCACTACACTAGTGGTTCTCAACCTGTGGGTCCCCAGATGTTTTGGCCTTCAACTCCCAGAAATCCTAACAGCTGGTAAACTGGTTTGGATTTTAGGGAGTTGTAAGTCAAAACACCCACAGGTTGAGAGCCACTGCACTACACCGTGCTGGTTCACTACTAAGAACTATTTTACAACATAAAAAGTCACAGGACTGAGTTGGAATAAAACCCCAGAATGGGAAAGAACACCCATTTTGTATCCTATATAGCCAGTGGTGCTGAATGCATTTATTAGCATGAATGAGCAGGTTATCCATGAAGATTTTTTGTAAGAGGGCAGTATGTATATTTTTTTCAATTGTAGTAAAACTTAAATATGTATATTTTAAAAATTATCTTTTCAAAGCATAATGCCTCTTACTGGAAAAGAAAAAGCAAGCATGGCAGTGAATAAGAATGCATTCTTTGGGAAGATTAACTTTTAAGCTTCTGAGGAGCTTAAATTGTGTTCTATAGAAAAACTCAAAACCAAATTTCGAGCATTAGTGCAGGGCAGGGAGATTACTGATTTGTTAGACAGGATAATAATGGTGGAATGTACTGGGCAGTGGGTGCATTTTGAAGCATTTGAATAAGCAGATTTACAGTTAGTCAGGTTTTTTGCATCCATGGCATGCTTTTCTAGCACCTTGTCCATCACAGGATTTGTTATTTCAAAATGTCCAGGTCTGCACTTTAATCTCCAATTATTAAGAGACGAGTAGGTACAAAAGAGTAGAAATCACTGGTTGAATCTATGGAGGTGGGCAATATGAATGAAATCCACAAGCCTCCTACAATTTTGTCTAAGTCTTCTTACTCACAGGGAATGGCATAAATTCCTTGAGGTCATTTGACTTTGGAAGCTAAGCAGGTCAAACCTGGTTATACTTATGTGGGAGACCAAGTGCAATAGGCTATATTTCACTGAAGGAACAGGCAATCCAACTTGCCTAAGAAAATCCTATGAAAAATCCACGGGGCTGCCATAAGTCACTAGGCACACACACACACTTAATAACCACAAGTGTTCTAAAAACAGTACCTACAGTACATTTGGTCATCACAAAAGGTAAAACAAGAGACCCTGCAATTGGAACACTTACTCTTTCCTTCATGTGCCAACACATCATCTCAATAATTTGAATTGTTTTAAAGGTTGAACAGAAACCGGATCAACAGTGCTTTTTTACTAGATGATAGCACACTACAGTTCTTACAGATCTCAGCAACCTTATCTCCACCAGTTGAGCCACCTGTGCCAACCTGGCTGATTGTCTTTGGTGTTGCTTTTTGCCTGGTTGCAGTTGGGATTGTTATCCTCATCATCTCTGGAATCCATAAAAACAGGAGGTGAGTGCCTTGTGTTTTCCTATTTGGTGTCAGTCCAGATTTACAAGGCTGTATGACTTACACAGTAAATTCTCCACTTTCAGGAAAGTTAAGGGCACAAAATCCTTGCAAAAGTAGAAAAATCTGTAGTTTACTCTTCCACCAATAGCACTGTCTGTACCCTTTCCCCACCTTTGTACCATGACACATCTGCAAAACCCCTCTACATCTCCCAACACTGAAGCTTATGTTAACAGCAGAAGAAGTTATTGCCATTGTCCATGCCAGAAGATCAATCTCCCGCCCATCCTTCTCCTTGGTCCTGTTCATCATCTCCCATCAGTACCACCCATCTTTCTCTTTCCAACTCCTGCTTTTGCTGCAAATGTTGTTGTAGAATTACAGTTAAACAAGATGATCTTGCTAGTACAACTGATGAGAAAAAGACTCTGTACTATTTGGCTTAAGTCCTTTTTTAGCACACACTCCAGAATAGTGGATGTTGGTTTGTATCCCTGTGCAATCCTGAGTCTTTTGTCTGATTTTTAAAAAACAACCCATGATGAATTCTGTCTCTCAAATAGCTTCAGCACCTTGATTTTTCTCCTTTAAAACTCAGACTAAAGACCAGAGTAGCTTGACAACTCAATGACATGTGAGTGCTGTTGACATCACTTGTGCATCAGCATACAATATCTGCTGGCTGTATGTCTGCATCAGCAACACCTTTTCTCTTGCATGATCCATCACAGAGACCCTGTCCTGACACATTATTTTCCTATCTCTATCATTCTTTCTAACAGTAAAATCAAGCTGTGAGTACAGACAAGCTTATAGCCAAAATGGGCCAATGAAAAGAGAGGTATCAGTATCATTAGCCAAGGAGACCTCCAAGGTTTGCAAAAGTACATGGCACCAAGAAGTACAAAACACAATCCCCATGCCCTATAAGACAGACCATTGAGGACTGACTGTGCTTAAGAGCCATAAAGTGTAAAATGAGAGTGGAGAAGACTATGAAGAGGGAGGTATCAAAGTGCAAGGATCTGCTTGGAGTGCTCAGAAGCATGACCGTAAGGATGAAAATAGTACATTTGGTTGCAGGTCCCATGTCTGCCTGTGCATGCATGTGTGTTATTTTTTTCTAAAGCATCAATTGTAAATTGCCTATATATATACACACACACACACACACACACATATATATGAATATGTGGATTATGCCTGCTCAAAGTTTGAAATGGATGGGCAACCTGGTGATTCGTACCTCAAACCAACAACTACAATATTTATCATGGTCCACAGACCCATCATTAAAACCAAAAGCCATTCAACCTTTGTATCATATGAGATTCTCCCTGTAATCCTTTTATTTCTACACAAAGACAGCAAAGAATAGTGGGAGTTTATAGCATTTAATTCCCCTGATCATGGTGACTCAGTGTTGTAAATGGTAACACCCACCATTCTGTGAATATTTTGCCCTTGGATTCAAAGGACACCACGAACTGAAAGGTTGAGGGGAGATAATGCATCTAGGTTCCACTTTCATACACAGCAATCCATTGCTCCTCCATTTGACAGAAGGTCCAGCCAGAGTTGACGTATTTTTGATAGAATATGTGAGTTCAACACTGTAGAAGTCCAGTATAAGTAGCAGTTATGCCAAAAAAAGGCAGTGTATAAGATACATTAGTTGAGTATCATACTATTGGTAGAGAGGGCCTTTTGGGCCAAATCAAATTGCCAGTCTCAACCAAGAACAGACTCATTGAAGTGATGGATTTTAAGTAAGAATGGATTTACCTTTCAACAATGATTCACGATGACCCCTTCTACAGAGTCATATAATCCAGATTATCAAAGCAGATACTGGTAATTCATGTTATCTGCTTTGAACTGGATTATATGTTTCTACACTGTCATATAATCTAGTTCAAAGCAGATAATCTGGATTTTATATGGCAGTGTAGATGGGGCCTAAGTTTGCTTTAGGTTGGGGCTAGGAATTGCAGTTCAGCCTTTTCCCCCTAAAGCATTTCCCTGATGCACACCAGCTTTCAATGCATTAGAATGCATTCATAAGAATACGCACCATCAGTCACCAAAAGTAACTTTTTCAGACTGCAAAAGAATGGACTCAAATGTTGGAAAACCGGGCACTGAATTATAATAACAGTGAGAAAGAGAACAATATTCTGGGTGAATGACTTTGGGAGTCATAAAAGCTAAAGGCAGTTCTATGAATATGGCTTGTGGAGTTGAAATTGTGTTGCAATCAGAGAAGGTCCTTCCCTGTCTATTTATTTTTAGCAAATCTCGACATGGGAGAATTTGCAGCAGAACAATATACCTTTATGGTTGTTAATATTGCTGGTATATGAGCCCTGGCTGAAGTATTAACCATCTACGAAGGCGCTGAAGGTGACCTTTGAATTGGTTATCTCCCAACATTGCTGATGCTGCATCATATAGGACATAGGAGGGGTGCCTTATCTATGAATCAGAGGCCCTTAAGGTTGAATACAGCTCTAGTAATAAAGACAGCAGAGACAGTTAGCTTGTTCTTTATTGTCAGAATATAACACACAGCAATATTTCTAGAGGACAAGCAGAAGATTTTTTTTCATTTAAACATTCATTATTGAGCAAAATTGCCATACCACCAAAGCACTGCAACTGTAAGAATTTTGTAAGAAACATTGCCAGAGAACAGATGAGGTCAACAGAAACATTGTTTGCACATATATTATAAAACAAACAAACAGCTTCAGCAAATGGCACAACCTCCAGCAACTTCTTGATACAATTGCCCCATCTGGAGGAGTTCGGACAGTGCAGTTGTGTTTGTGTTTGCAAGGGAGCCGTTACATTTTGGGAAAACCCACAACCTGGAACTTGTAGTACAGTTCAGAAAAGTCTGTTTCATAAAACTGTTTTGAATGTATAGATTGTCTCTAACTCAGTGGTTCTCAAGCTGTGGGTCCCCAGATGTTTTAACCTTCAACTCCCCGAAATCCTAACAGCTGGCAAATTGGCTGGGATTTCTAGGAGTTGTAGGCCAAAACACCTGGGGACCCACAGGTTGAGAACCACTGACCTAACCTGACTTCAGACAAGTTGAAGGTATTCTTGATCCATTTTTCTCAAGTTCATGCACTTTGATGATAGTAACAAATATTTGCTCCTCTTTTCAGGCGTAACAAGAAACCTGAAGAAACAGAAGGTTTAGAAGAGAAATGTGAAACCACTATAACCGTGGAAAATGGAATTCCTTGTGATACTTTAGATTTAAAAGCTGGCCAGATTAATGGAGTCTATGCATCAGGGGATGATGAACGGTTGACACCCTTTTGAACACTTCCCTGTTGCTCACAGACCCTTTCTGAAACGCTGCCCTTGTTTTATCTATGAATGTTGATTACCTCTGACCTTTGCCTTTTTCTTTCTCCATGGAATACTTCCTCCAGTAAGCCATGCACATACACATATCTATACCTCAACATATTATTCATGTCAAGATGAAATATAACTCCAAGCATTCTTTGGATGCACCAGAGATTTGAGGCCAAAGGCTATTTTCCAGCATGGACTCTGCTTGTATTATTATTTTGTTTTTTAGTTGCATTTTATCCTTTATTTTCTTTTCTTGGGATACTGGCATATAAATTGCTTTGTTCCAATATATTAATCAGTGCATTGGTCTGCAACTCACAGCTGCCACCGAATTCACTTCACTTCACTGCTGCTCCTTGGGATTTGAAAAACTGATGAGCAAAAGCAATTTTTTGTATTTGAGAAACAGCAGCTTTTTAGACCCCCATGAGGCTACTGTAGCTGTCAATGGCATTTTATATAAATTTATGTTTTAATCTCCTGCCATGAGCTCTGGTTTTATAGATTTGGATAGCACTTGAAGAAATAAAGGGGAAAACCAGGCTGGTCCAATAAATATGTATCCACTTTGGAGTGTGTAGAATGGCTCTATTAGTAGAGGTTCAGCTGCTAGAAGATGACTGAGGTGTTCCAATACAAAATTACATTTAGCAAGAGGAAGCAGAGACAGGCTATGTATACTGATATTCACAGGCTACACAGAGGCAAGAAACATGATCTTGAATATATGAAATTCTCAGTGTGAATTCATGCCATCTGTATCTTTATAGTTTGGGTACATTGCTTTTTAAGACATTAGCATCCCGATTCTTCAGCCAATAGGACTTATAATTCAAAAAGCAATTTCCCAAGCTCTGCCTCTCTTGTCATTTCCAACCAGAGACACCTCAGGCAAGGTTATCTCTTCTAAGCATCTTGTGATGTGGTTTGGGAGGGGGGGGGTTGGATCATCTATATCTATATCTATATCTGTATATATAATAAAGAAGAGTGTTTGTTTGTATCGGACAGAGGAAGTGCGGCGGGAGGAATATGTGGCAGCGTTCTGATTGGCTGCCGCTGTGGTGCTATTTGCATATGGTCTCTGATTGGGCAGCTTCAATAGGCGCCCCTGGTGGAGAAGACGGTTCATGGCAGAAACGGGGCATGACAGAAGGAAATTTGCATATGCTCTCTGATTGGCCAGCCTCAAATCCAACATTCCGAGATGAGAAAGAGAGGAAAGGAAAGGCCGGGGGCTGGGTCAGAACACTCCCAATACAGACCGAAATAGGCACACAGAGCCCCCATCACCCACTCTACATCCTACTGCAGTTTGGAGGACTATGAACCATGGATGATGGGACTTGCAGTACCACCACTCACATTCTGAGACCGCTGCTAACCTTATCCAATGACTGATCAGGACCAAACTTCGCACAGAGACCTCTCATGACCCACTTTACATCCTGGTGTGGTTTGGCCGGGGATGGACCGTGGATTATGGGACTTGCAGTACCATTGCTCAATTCCTCAGACCACTGCAACCCTCATCCAATTACCAATAAATACCAAAGTTGGCACACTGAGTCTCCATGACAAACTCTACATCCAGGTGCAGTTTGAAGGAGGATGCACCATGGACGATGGGACTTGCAATACCTGCACTCCCTTCCGAAGACCATTACAACTGCCAACGATGATGGATCAGGACCACAATTTACACGGAGAGCCTGCATAACGCACTCTACACCCTGGTGCGGTTTGGAAGAATTTGACAATGGATGATGGGACTTGCGGTCACTTCACTCACTTCCTGAGACCCTCGCCAATGACTCATCAAGACTAAACTTGGCACATGGAGCTTCAATGACCCACTCTACATCCTGGAGCAGTTTGGAGGACGACAGACCATGGATGATGGGACTTCAAGTACCTCCACTACCCAAGACTGCTGCAAAACTCATCTAATGACCAATCAAGACCAACGTTGGCACACAGAGCCCCCATGACCCACTCTACATCCTGCTGCAGTTTTGGAGAAGGGTGGACCATGGATGATGGAACTTCCAGTACCTTCACTCACATTGTGAGACCTCTGCAAACCTCATCCAATGACGGATCAAGACCAAACTTAGCACATAGACCTCTCATGACCCACGTTACGTCCTGGTGTTGTTTGGAAAACTTTGGAGATGGATGATGGGACTTGCAGTACCTTTGCTCACTTCCTGAGACCACTGAGACCCTCGCCAATGACTAATCAAGACTACACTTGGCACATGGAGCTCCAATGACCCACTCTACATCCTGGTGCAGTTTGGAGGAGGACAGGCCATGGATGATGGGACTTCAAGTACCTCCACTCCCTTCCGAAGATTGCTGCAACCCTCTTCTAATGACCAATCAAAACCACATTTGGCACACAGAGCCCCCATGATCCACTCTACATCCTGCTGCAGGTTGAAAGGGGATGGACTTTGGATGATGGGACTTGCACTACCTTCACTCACTTACTGACACCACTGCCACCCTCATCTAATGACTGATAAAGACCAAACTTGGCACACAGAGCCCCCATGACCCACTCTATATCCTGCTGCTGTTTGTAGGAGGATGGGCCATGGATGATGGGACTTCAAGTACCTTCACTCACTTCCTGAAAATAATGCAGCTGTTATACAAAGACCAATAAAGACCAAACTTGGCATACAGAACCAACATTACCCACTTTCTCTAATAACCCGGGCAACGCCGGGTCCCCAAGCTAGTATATAATAAAAGTCAAAACTTGTATGCGGAGGGCAAAAGTGTGGCGGTGTATGTGCTCGCTTTCTGATTGGCTGCCACTGTGGTCTCTGATTGGCCAGCCTGAAAGTTCAAAGATTCCGATTGGCTGGGCAGCTGTGCTATTTGCATATGGTCTCTGATTGGCCAGCTTCAAGAGGAGCCCCTGGTGGAGAAAAGAGTTCATGACAGAAACGGAGTCATGAGAAGGAAATTTGCATATGGTCTCTGATTGGCCAGCCTCAATTCCAAGATTCCGAGATGACAAAGAGAGGAAAGGAAAAGGCCAGAGGGAGCTGAGTCAGAAAATTACCAATACAGACCACACTTGGCACACAGAGCCTGCAAGACCGACTCGATATCCTACTGCAACCATGGATGATGGGACTTGCAGTACCATCACTCACATTCTGAGACCACTGTTAACCTCATCCAATGACTGATCAGGACCAAACTTGCCACATAGACCTCTCATGACCCACCTTATGTCCTGGTGTGGTTTGGACGAAGATGGACCATGGATTATGGGACTTGCAGTACCTTTGCTCAATTTCTGAGACCACTGCAACCCTCATCCAATTACCGATAAAGACCAAACTTGGCACACTGAGTCTCCATGATGCACTTTACATCCTGGTGCAGTTTGGAGGAGGATGCACCATGGATGATGGGACTTGCAATACCTGCACTCCCTTCCTAAGACCATTACAACTGCCAACAATGATGGATCAGGACCACGATTTACACAGAAAGCCCGCATGACCAACTCTACATCCTGGTGTGGATTGGAAGAATTTGACATTGGATGATGGGACTTGCAGTCACTTCACTCACTTCCTGAGACCACTGAGACCCTCGCCAATGACTGATCAAGACCAAATTTGGCACACAGTCCCCATTACCCACTCTACATCCTGGTGCACTTTCGAGGAGGACAGACCATGGATGATGGGACTTCAAGTACCTCCACTCCCTTCCCAAGACTGCTGCAACCCTTACTAATGTCCGATCATCCTGGTGCTGTTTGGAGGAGTACGGACAATGGATGATGGGACTTGCAGTACCTTCACTCACTTCCTGAAACCACAGTGTCATTCATCCAAATACCAATAAAGACCAAACTTGGCACAGAGAGCCCCCATGGCCAACTCAACATTCTGGTGATGTTTGAGGGAGACTATGGATGATGGGACTTGCAGTACCTTAACTCACTTTCTGACACTGCTGTGACCCTCATCCAATGACTGATCAAGACCAAACTTAGCACACAGAGCCCCCATGACCCTCTCTCCATCCTGGTGCACTTTCGAGGAGGACAGACCATGGATGATGGGACTTCAAGTACCTCCACTCCCTCCACTCCCTTCCCAAGACTGCTGCAACCCTTACTAAGGTCCGATCAAGACCAAACTTGGCACACAGAGCCACCTTGACCCACTCTACATCCCGATGCTGTTTGGAGGAGAACGGACAATGGATGATGGGACTTCAAGTTCCTTCACTCACTTCCTGAAAACAATGCAGCCATTATCCAATGACCAATAAAGACCAAATTTGGCATACAGAACCGCCATTACCCACTTTCTCTAATAACCCGGGCAGCGCCGGGTTCCCAAGCTAGTATATAATAAAGAAGAGTGTTTGTATGGGAAGGACAGAGGAATTGTGGAGGGCGGAAGCGTATGTGCCAGCGTTCTGATTGGCTGCCACTGTGGTGCTATTTGCATATGGTCTCTGATTGGGCAGCTTCAATAGGAGCCCCTGGTGGAGAAGAGGGTTCATGGCAGAAACGGGGCATGACAGAAGGAAATTTGCATATGGTCTCTGATTGGCCAGCCTCATTTCCAACATTCCGAGATGACAAAGAGAGGAAAGGAAAGGCCAAAGGGGGCTGGGTCAGAACACTCCCAATACAGACCGAAATAGGCACACAGAGCCCCCATCACCCACTCAACATCCTACTGCAGTTTGGAGGACTATGAACCATGGATGATGGGACTTGCAGTACGACCACTCACATTCTGAGACCGCTGTTAACCTTATCCAATGACTGATCAGGACCAAACTTCGCACAGAGACCTCTCATGACCCACTTTACATCCTGGTGTGGTTTGGCCGGGGATGGACCGTGGATTATGGGACTTGCAGTAAATAGTAAATAATAAATACTAAATAATAAATAATAAAATACATTATTGAAAAAAAGAAGCTGGTCTTTTACATTCAGAATGTGAAACAGGGACAATTTTCATAATACTGGTCATTTTGGAAGCTTATAGTAATGGTTCCTATTTCATTCAGAACTGGTCAGGGATTACTTTCTATCATCTCCTTGAAAGGCCAAGTTTTTAATCACACTATGCTCTTATATTGCTATATTTTATTTTAATTGCCATGGCACTATCCCGTGGAATTTTGGGGTTTGTAGTTTAGCGAGTTTTAAAATCCCTCTGGCTAAGGATTTTAAATCTCAGGTTTTCATCGATGTTGCCATGGCAGTTGAATTGGCTTTCAATTCCAATCACTAATCTGGAACTGTTCTGCCCCTGCATTAGCTATTTATTTGGAAGATGTCTGTGGTGCAGGGAACAGCCGCTCTGAGTCCTGGGGGTAAAAATGCTGTAAATTAATAAATAAATAAACAGATCAAATTCTACATATTTGAAGTAAAAACAAGAATTTATAAAGTAACAGATCTCAAATTTCCTCTCTTCTTGAGTTTACTGCCAATCTTTTTGAGAGGAGTTAAAGTTCTTGAAGCATATCCACAGTTCTGATTGGATGTTACTTTAATATGACTTCAACTGGATCTCAATCTGTTATATCTCTGACGTGGCTTTACGTTGTGTCTTTACTTTTATATAGCTTTGATGTAACTTGTATGGCTTAAACGTGACTAGATGTAACTTGCATAGCTTTCACATGACGTTCTATTTTTTGGATCTTCCAACCTTCCTTACGTTATACAGTTGAATCTCGCTTATCCAACCTCTGCTCATCTAACATTCTGTATTATCCAACGCAGTCTGCCTTCCGCCCAGATCCACAGCTGTTTCAATAGATTGCTATGTTTTCATAGAATCAATTCAAAGAGTTGGAAGAGACCTCATGGGCCATCCAGTCCAACCCCCTACCAAGAAGCAGGAATATTGCATTCAAATCACCCCTGACAGATGGCCATCCAGCCATCTGGTGCTAAATTCGTAAATACAGTAATTACTAAATAATGTTACCATGTATTGAACTGCTTTTTCTGTTGATTTGTTGTAAAACATGTTGTATTGGTGCTTAATTTGTAAAATCATAACGTAATTTGACGTTTAGTAGGCTTTTCCTTAATCCCTCATTATATAACATTTTCGCTTATCCAGTGTTCTGCCGGCCCATTCATGTTGGATAAGCGAGACTCTAGTGTACCTTTCAATTACCACACTGGCTGACTCTTCAAGGAACTAGGAGGGTCTTGGCTGAGGCTTCCCTGCTGAGAGGAGGCTTAAATGGACAGGGCAAGGGGAGTTTCAAATACAAGGAGGAAGAGGCTATCTAGACCAACCCCACAAACTATTAATAAAATACTAATCCCCATTAACTAAATAGGGGCTTAACAGGAGTAACCAGTGAGAAATCTTGTGGAGGCACAACAGGAACATTACAATTAAGAAGAATAAATATAACCACATCCCTAAGTCATTCATGGCCATAAACAAGATACCCATGTTCCATGAACAGCTTACAATCTATATTTCAAGAAATGTAAGGAAGGGACATGGATAACAAGACTGATATATACACAAAATTAATTATAGATCCTTAGACTTTTGACTAGTGGGAATCAATGGAATAAGGATTTAAGGCATAAGCTATCATGTAGTCATTTAAGCTCCTGCCATATTCTATATTTAGATCTTCTCAGGCACCAGTATGATTTCAGGATCAGCTCCAGTGAGATCTAATGATGTCAGAAGAATTAATTTTCAAGAAAGTGCCCTTAGAAGTGCAGCATAGCGTCCTTACAACTGCAACATAAAATCTGCTGAGATAACAAAGAGGCACCTGCCTGTATGGGTAATAAATGCCTTATCTAGGGACTTTTTGCATTGACTCTGAATCCACCTGTTCCCAGAATATTTTCTATGATGTAGATACGTGTTAAGGATATGTGGTGGTTAATTACTAACCCAATGGTTAACAACAAATCCTATGGTTAGATTAGATTGGTAACTTCTAATTAGCTCTTTAGCAATCAGATTCCTTAACAGGGATCGGCATATATTTCTGTACAGATATCATAGACAGAGTTTCATAGTAGTATACAGTGATACCTTGACTTAAGAGTTTAATTCATTCTGCAATTGAGCTCTTAACTCAAAATACTTTTATCTCAAATCAAATTTACCACTGAAATGCATTAAAATGCTATTGACTTGTTCCGGCTGCCTGCCCCCCATCACAATTTTTGTTACATGTTTTAAAATAAGAAAGTGTACTTTATGAATATCTAATAATGTATAAATGCACATTCACATGGAACATTAGAAAAGAAAGATCAACTTTAAAATGGTAGAAACACAAAGCTGTGGCAAGGAAGCACATTTGAGGCAATAAAATTTGAGATGGCTAGTGTAACAGCAAGGCAAAACCTGCATATTTACACAGAACAATAAAAAGAAAGATCAACTTTAAAATGGTAGAAGTACAAAGTTGTGGCAAGGAAGACGGACACAAAAAAAATCAGAGTCCTCTACTCCATGTAGAAACTATCGTATATTGAATCAATGACCTTAAAACAATGGAAACAATGGAAACAAAAAAAGAAAAGCGGCCATCCTGGCTTGGATATCCTGACTGTTGTAACAACAATTAAAAAGTAGCATTTCCAAGTTCTAAAATAGACACATTTAATTTGTTTCTCTGGATAATAGTGAATCACATGCTAGTTTCAAAGAGAAATCCTGGGACATTTTTATTTGTTTATTTATTTATTTGCCATATTTATATCCCCCCTCTCACCCTGAAGAGGACTCAGAGAGGCACACATAAAAGCCAAATTTGATGCCATAAAACACAAATTCAGCAAATAAAACATATACATTAAAACATCTGCTAAAAACATTTCAACATTAAAATTATTAAAATCACATAATCCAATATTGTAGTCCAGACTGTTCCAGTTATCATTCTACCATTCCATATTTACATATTGCACTGATAGATTATCCAAAAGCTTGGTCCCACACTCATGTTTTCAGTGTCCTCCAATAACACTTTCTGAGAGGAACCCTCTAGGAAGGATCAAAGTCACTGTAAAACAGTGCCTTCGAGCCCCATTTCCACAAGGCATCTTAGAAGGATACCATGGTCTACGGTACCAAAGACCACCAAGAGGTCCAAGAGAACCAACAGGGACACATTTCCCCTGTCAAGTTCCCTTCATAGATATCCACTAAGGAGAACAAGGCTGTTTCAGTTCCATGACCTGGTCTGAAGCCAGACTATGACGGATCCATATAATCAGTTTCTTCCAAGAACACCTGGAAGAACACATTTTTGGCATTTTCTCAAATACAATCCATCCTGAGTGTTTCAATGATTTGGAAAAAGGAATGACTATTCACAATGCAACAAAAACATTTAAAAGAAAGGCTTCCAAGTAATCTCAGAGGTCAGGGTTGCAAAGACACTAGTATGGAACACAAGCAAACATTTCTCCAGCCATCCTATATTCAGAAGTGATGCCTGTTTACCCAAGAGCATTAGTCTGCATTTAAAATAGTGTAAACCAAATAGCATTGATGAAAAGACGTGTTGGATGTCTGCTGGAGAGATGGTATGCAATGAAAGAAAAGACACTCACACAACACAAAGCTAAATTATAAGTATTGTAAGTGTGAAAGCCCCCTCCCCCCCTCATCCCATCATGAAAATGCCATCCTCAATTTAATTTCCATTGCTGCCCCATCCAAATGTAACTTCTTTACTATCAAACTGAATTAAAATACTTGAGGAAAAGATAAAGAACTTTTGGGGCACAGTATGAGCAGCATGGGGAGCCAGTGCTATTCCATATGTTCTTGAACCATAACTCCTTCCATCTCTGAATACTGGCTAAGCTTTTTGTGAATGATGGATTTTTGTTGCCTTCCTCTGGACACCTTCCAGCTCATCAATATCTCTTTTGAACTCTGGTGCCCAGAACTGGTCACAGTATTCCAAGAACCAAAGCAGAATAGAGAGGCACCATGACTTCCCTCGATCTAGACACTATACTCTTTTTGATGCAGACCAAAATCCCATTGGCATTTTTAGCTGTTTCATCACACTGTTGTCTCATGTTCAACTTGTTGTCCATGAAGACTCCAAGATCTTTCTTACATGTACTGTCGTTGAGCCAGGCATCACCCGTTCTGTATCTTTGCATTTCATTTTTTCTGCCTAAGTGTAGTATTTTACATTTGTCCTTGTTGAAATTCACATTGTTAGTTTTGGCCCAGCTCTCTAATTACTGTCATTTGGAATTCTGATCCTGTCCTCTGGAGCATAGCTATCCCTCCTAATTTTGTGTCATCTGCAAACTTTATAAGCACATCCTCTCAACCTTTATCTAAGTCATTAATAAAGATGTTGAACAGTGCTGGACCCAGGACCAAACACTGCAGCACTCCACTAGTCACTTCTTTCAAGGATGAAGAGGAACCATTGATGAGCAGGTTTAATTGCTTAACCAATTACAGATCCATCTAAAAGTAGCATCACCTAGCCCACATTAGACTGTTTTGGTTGTAAGAAAGTTATTGGGGACTTTGTTGAAGGCCTTACTGAAATCAAGATATGCTACATCCACAGCATACCCTGCATCTATCAAGCTTGTAACTTGAAAAAGTTGATAAGTCTGGCATGACTTGTTTTTGAGAAATCCATAGTGACTTTTAGTAATCACAGCATTTCTTTTAAGTGATTGCAGACTCCCTCCTTAATGATCTGCTCCAGAATCTTTCCTGACTGAACAGTAATTGTTTGGGACCTCTTTTTTCCACATCTTGAAGGACAGCATTTGCTCTCTTCCAGTCTGCTGGGACTTCTCCTGTTCTCCAAGAATTCTCAAAGGTAATCACCAGTGGTTCTGGAATGACTTCTGCTAGTTCTTTCAATACTCTTGGATGTAGTTCATCTCGCCCTGGAGACTTCAATTCACTTAGGGCCCTTCCACACAGCCCTATATCTCAGAATATCAAATCACAAAATCCCACAATATCTGCTTTGAACCGGGTTATCTGAGTCCACACTCAGATAATGTGGGATTTTATGGCTTGATAACCCATGTGTTGTTGAAGACTTTCATGGCCAGAAGCACTGGGTTGCTGTGAGTTTTCCAGGCTGTATGACCATGCTCCAGAAGAATTATATCCTGATGTTTTGCCCACATCTATGGCAGGCATCCTCAAAGGTTGTGAGTTTTCCAGGCCATACAGCCTGGAAAACGCACAGCAACCCATACAGAACCCATCTTGTTTTTCACTTGGGGACTGCATGTATACCAATTGAGTCAATGCATGCTTGACCTATTTTTATATCCTGTACACATTTTGTCAATTAAAAAAACCCAAATCTTTATTTTATAAATGGGATACAATTTTACTAAACCACTGTACTGTATATAACAGGACTTCAGCATCCATGGATTTTGGTATCTACGGGGGTCCTGGAACTGCACCCCAATGGATATTGCAGACCCACTGTATGCCCTCCCCCCCCCGCCCCTTTCTTCTTCTTCTCTTCCTCTCTTTGTGTTTGTTTTTTTTTAATCCAATAAAATTGGGAATAAACCAGTTTATATGAAATACCCTCCAATTGCCCCGGATGCAATTCCTCCTTTATCATCTAATTTTTGAACTTCATTTTCTCTCCTTTCCTTCCACTCCTCACCTATGCCACTTTATTTCAATTGCTTCAGATTGAATTCAAAGTACATTTGCGTTCAGTTAAGTTTACAGAGGAAGAGGAGAAAAGGGGGAGAAAAGTTGCCTTTCTCATTAGGCTCATACAATAACAAATGACAACAGCCTCTCCTCGTCCTGTGAGTTCTTCCTCATTAACAACTTTGGTAATTGTAGATAGATGAATAATCCATCATGTGCATCATGTGTGGGTAAATGGATGACATAAACAACTGAAGAAATAACAAAAGAATAAAAAGGCCCTGGCACAATTTCTAACAATAAATAACTCATTTACATGAACAAGATTCATTTGAAAATGAAACCAAAACCAATGCCCCCTTTAAAGGGAGAAAGAAGAAAGAGTAAGAAAATAAGTTTTGCTGTCCAGCTCTGTAAAGTACTATTACTTTGGTTCACTGTTAAATCACTTATACACCAGCCTGAAAAACTGCTTTCTACATGACTGTTTGTAAAACACTTTAGGGGGGAAAATGTTACATAATCTGAAAATTGTGAGTAAGAGCAGAGACCTATGAAACGATGATCTCCTAGGATTCACTATGTCACCCTGACGCTTGTTCCGCTCCAAGAAGACCGCCTTCTCTCTTTGTTCAATGTATTTATATCCCATCAAGGCAGCTAACAAGACAAGATAATAAACTCGTGTGTGTGCTTAAAAGCTTTTACAATGTGACAATAAACACTAGCTGATTATTACAGAATACAACGCTGAAGCATTTTAAAAAACCTACATTAAAATCTACATCCACTAAGGGAACAAAATGCATAGCCTAACTACCTTCCAAAAAAGGAAGGTTTTTATCAACTTGCAGAAGGACATTGGAGCAAAGGCGAGATGAGTTCAGCCAGAAACTTTTCATGGGCAAGAACTGCAGTAACACGTCTATACTTCAACGCGCTAACCAAGGAAAGATCCAGCAATGCTGTGGAAGAAGCACTTGCACTACAGATAGGTAGGGAAGAAACTCTGTCATTGGTTAAATGTTTTCTTAAAAAATCCTAGAAGATCAGTGGCCTAGAAAAAGGGGGCCATGGGGTTCCTATCAGGCCATGGGAAACTGGGCTAGTAGAAAGTGTAGTCCAGAAGAGCAACAGGAAAAGAAAGACAGGGTAGAAGCTGAGCTTGCACTGCTGAGTATACTGAGGTGATGAAACTTAAATTTCTTCTTTCCATCTGATGTGGCCAGTCAGAAATACTGGCTGCAGACCTCTGAACTTATCACATTCTCAGGCTCGCAGCTTAGGAAACCAAGATAATATATAACAGTGAGAGTGTTATGTAGCAGCTTGTTGACAGGTTGCTGGGGGAATGTTTTACTTAATTTGTGTGAACCGCCTTGCGGAGGCTTCTCCTCAAAGGCGGGAGAGAAGTATTTAAGAGAAAGAAAGCGAGAAAATATTAACCATATGTAAAATATTAACTGTATGGAAAAGCCTTTCAAAAGAGTTGTAAAGTACTAAAGGTACTTAAGCTTCTTTAAAGTTAATTATTCACTGTTAGCATACTTGGAAGAAGGAAAAAAAACACGTATCAACATCTAGATTCTGCCCTTTGCAGAAATAGAACTATAAATGGTCTAGATCACTGGATTCTGTCTTTTTCCCTCCCTTAGCCAGCCTATATACAAATAAGTGCCAACTGCAGAAACCTTCTTGAAGAAAGTGTATTCCCACGGCATCTCTTATCCTAAGTGGAAGTATGGTGTTCCAGCTCTATCTTATTTGGAACTTGGTTCTTCTGGCTGTAGCACAGGATGTGACCCAACAGGCAGCTGAATTTTTGTTGCAATTTAACTTCAACGCAGAAAACCGATCTTATGAAAGTTCACTCGCATCATGGGATTATAATACCAACATCACAGAAGAGAATGCCAAGAAGATGGTGGGTACTGCTGACAAGTTATTTCTACTGACTTAGAACATAAGATAGAAGTCAGAAACAAGAGCTTAGGAAGAGCTTGAAATAGTGGGTAATAAAATGGAAAATTAAGCATCATTAGGGGTTCAAACCAGATGCCAGCCTCCTACAATTTGGTACTTTTCAGAGGTGTCAAATTAAAACACCTGTATTTCCCAATTAGCACAAGTGGTAGAAATGATGAAAGTTGTAATCTCAGTTATTTGGAGGGTGGCAATTTTGGGGAGACTGTGTTATGTGCTGGTCCAGAATTCACTGATATGGAGTCAACTGGGTGGTTTACATGAACAGAGACTGGAACTAAATTATAATTATGTTTATTATGTTTCCTGCTTTTCCTCTCCACAAAGGAGAATGAGAGGCAGACATCAAAATTTGTTATTTTCCTGAAACAGCCTGAATAAGTTTGAAGGTGACATTTTCTACTCTGATCCCCACTTTATGTATCCATTTGTCTCCTCTCTGACAGTATTGCCCATTTTGTCCTTTAATTATGATTTATTTTAAATCTAATTAATGTACTTGCTGCCTTTTAAAAAGAAAGGCAATGCACTAAAGCAGATAGGATAGAATCTTATGATTTTCTGGAACAGCACCATTTGTAGATTACCCTGTTGTGCTAGAAATGCTTTGTACCCAACTGCCACCTACAAAAAAAACCAAAACAAAAACCCTTCAGCTACAGAGGTTTGCTATAGGTTCCTGACTCTCAATTACTAATGTCTACTGACCCAATACAACTATCATATTGTTTACCATAGCAGCAGCCATTGATTTTCTGCACTGCACCATGAGAAATTATTGATGTCACTTTAGCAGTTATGGTTCAGTTCTATAGAAACAAGTTAAATGTTTTCCTAAGACCTCTCTGCTAGAATGCTCCACTGGACTCCTTGGAATTTTAGGACCAGAACTCCCCTAAATTCCAGGATCTATAGAATGGAAGTTCAAGAGGCATTACACTTCTATAATTGTTCAAGATTACTACAACTGTTAAATTCACTAGAAGAAGAAAAAAGTGCTTAAGCCTGTAGTTCTAGGATGATGCTGGATGAAGCTTTCACCTTGGATGGGTAAACACTGGATTCTCTCCCTCCTGGCACTTTTTAGCCAGTAAGGAAACCGTTCCCCCATTGGGAGACAAAATTGAGTTAGTGATAAGCAGTGAGGTGGATGAGCTAGATCTGCAATCTTTTCAGCCTAACAGGTGCCCTAAGTGCAAAGAGAGAACTGGATAAGGTTTACTGAGATCACCCCTTTGTGTTTCATCAAGCAGAAACAACAAGGCAAAGCACTTTCACTCTGCTATTCTAGGGCCCCCAACAAGGCTTTGGGCAAAGCTGGGCCTCAAATGCCTGCCTCATCTTCTAACTCTCTACCTCTTTAAGACATCATTCTAAGGGAGTTATAAATTGTTTAGTAATTAGTCCCAGCACAGCTTTCAATTAATTACAAGATGCATGGAAAACTATAGCAGAGCCAATTTGACATTTTGAGTCCTGCTGGCAGTTCTCCTGTTGGCAGGGTGAGAAACCAACTCCAGGTTTTTGTCTAAACTGTGCAGAATATAACCCCCCCCCCCCCCCCGCAAAAAAAGTCCACCTAGGAAACTTATTTAAAGTTCAAGTTAAAATGGATTTTCCACTTTACTTTACTGATATGGAAACCATCACTTTAAGCAACCAGGGCTATGTATGTATACAGCCATCCCTTGCTTTTTCATAGTTCATTTTTCACTGATATGCTATTTCAACCCCTTTAAATTATAACCAGAACCATTAATTTGATGCGTGGTCTGCTCTTTCAATCATATATTCAATTAACAGTTTTCATCAATGTAATATTGTCTCTCCCAAGTGGACTTCAGGTCTGCTGTACTTTAGGCATCTGCTTTCCTAAAGCACATTGATTCTGTTGCAAAACAAGCTAACTAAAGTCTGAATAATTATTAACACCAACTTTCTTAGTAACATGATAGCGCTTAAATGCCACAACCAAAATATAATATAAGCGTTCATCTTTCCCCAGTTTCTCTCTGTATTTTTGAAGGAAATTGTATTTGTTTACTTACATTTTGACTGGGTTCATGTTGAAGATCTTTATGGGTGGCCTTCAGCATGGACTAAGCTTTGGATTTTCCAATTTTATTTCCATTTTAGAATAACTGAATGGCTCTGACATTTCCTGTTAGTTACACGGATCATGTCATTTCCTTGTTGAATCAAATTTACTGGCTATTGATTTTTCTCCAGGCATAATTCAAAGTGCTGGTTTGACCTATAAAGTCCTATAAGGCATAGGCCCATTCAAATGCTGAATTTCCTAGATGGACTTACCCAAGTTTTAAGAACCACAAGGGAAGGCTTTATCTGCCCCACCGCAGTCATAGGTCCATCAAATATGGATATGGAGACAGCCTTTTTGGTGGCTGCTCCCAACTCACAGGAAAGTAGACTTTTCTGCTGTCGTTTTTCCAACAACCAAAGATTGTTTTATTCAAAAGAAGCTTTTGTTTATTAGCTGATGATTGGTTAAATGTGTTGTATTTTTGCTCCTTAATGTTCTGCTTTCTGTGTTTTTTCCATATTTTATATTTAATAATATTTTAATGTGGTATATAGCTTGATTACGTTTTAACTTTTTATCATCAGTTTTATGCCTTGTTTTGTTTTAGTTTTGTTGCAAGCCACTTTAAATTCCATGTTAGAAGAAAGGCATAGCATAAATAGAATAAATTAATACTTTGTCCAAGGAGTTCTTCCAGGTTTATCTAAGGAATTGTGGGTTTTTGAACTATAGATCCTTGGATTTTGTTCAGGTTTTGCCAGATGTGTTCACCTCTATACTTATTCCATTTTTTTTTTGTAGCACTGCTTATTGTAGCAATTTCCTGGATGTGTGTTAAGGCTCTTCCAAAGATTTATTTAAATCAGCCTATGGTTTGATGGACACATTTTCTCCTCTGTGAAATATAGATATGAAGAGGGAGAGAATTACAGTGCAAAGTGCCATTTCATGCAATAGCACACTATAAGAGTATAGCCCCATAAAAATGAAAGAAAAAGATGGTTTTAGAAAAAGGAAGCAAAGGAGCTGGAATTAAAATGAAGCCCACTAAAAGGTCATAGTAACATGTTTTAGTGGAAAATTGTCAGAAAATACTTTTAATTAGTGAGACCCAGTGTGGTGTAATCGTTTCGGTACTGGATGAAATACTTCATTGCATAAACTTGATGTTCCACTACAGTTGTATTACTGTCTATAGTGGAAACATGCCATGTTTTCATTACGCTATATAACACAATTTTTGTTCTTGGAATATAAATGTCATTGGTATAATGACCCCAGAAACAATCTCCTGGGAGCCCTTTTAGAAGAAAGGGCAGCATAGCAACAGTCAGCAGTTATCTGTGACCTGTTAGCGGATTATTCCAAAAATATAACATTAAAGGTTGCCATATTTGCAATCGTAGCCCAAAAAATCTAAATTTGTAAATTCCAGAGCAAAGTCTAGAAATGGAAATGGAAACTGTTTGGAAGACTACAAATCAGATATTGTTATTCATTCATTCATTCATTCATTCATTGGTTCTATCATAAAAACATGGAAAAAGTTTATTAAACTTCAAAAACTTTGGTTCTGTGGGATATCCTGCAGCTATTTTGGTTCTGTGGGATATCCTGCAGGGATATCCTGCAACTATTTTGCTATCGTTTTTCAATGAATATCTCATAGAGTCTCAACCAATTCAACACAGTCTGTATTATATTCCAGAAAACAAAGTTTCTAGAGTGTATATCTACTTTCAAAGTAAGTACCACACAATTAAACAGGAAATAACACTTTCAAATCAGGAACAGGTTTTTTTTTCAAATTTTGTTACATAGTGTTATCTTTGATAGTGAAACATACCATGCTGAGCATCCTTGATATTGCATCTCTCTTCATTAGCACTGATTTGCTAATTTATGTCCCACAATTGTAATTTTGCACACCCTTGTAACTCTGCCTTCCTGTACAACTGCTGTTCCTGTGTTTTTATTTCAGTGCAATTGCATGATTCCAGCATTTAAAAACAAAAAGGCCAGCTTCTTTTTGAAAGACATTTAGCATAATGCCAAGTTTTAACTTTGTTTGTGTTTTGAAATACATTATAATACATTATAACTGTACCCTCAACTCTCTTCTGACACAATTAATAAATAGATAACAAAAAGGCACATATACATATAAAACACATATAAAATAAAACAGACTGGGGGGGGGGTGGAGATGGGGAATCCACTCCATAATGTCATTTTATTGGTGGCATGCTGGTAGAGATGGAGAAGGGACTCATCACACTAAGGCAGGTGATGAGAGCACTACAGGATATTGCACTGACCCCTAGCTATTGGTGGATCTTACCAGTCAGTAGCTAGGGATAGAAGAATCACAGCTGGGGGGTGAGGGGGGGGATTGGCAGTAGGATGCACACGGTATTGTGAGGTACTTTGGCAATGGTTTAGCTACAATACTGGCTTGTCCGCCTCATGCAATAAATATCCTGAGATTTTGGAGAATGGTTTCAAATCCCAACTGAGCCATAGAAACCCAGGGGGCATGTTATACTCTCCCAGTCTCAGTGGAAAGCAAATCATTCCAAGAAAACCCTGTGAAAAATTCACCTTAAGGTTACCATGAGTCAGAAAACTTGAAGGTGCACAACAACTGCAATTTAGCCAGTAGACACCTTGTCAGAACTACAGCAACACAAACCAGAAACTCCTGATACTCGTCACATCTGTAGGACCCCCTCTGTCTGACACTTGTTACAAAATCCCGTTGCAAGACAGGAGACTGTGGTAATCCTTTATTTCTGGATACTCCATTTCCCACCAATATGAGTTATTGGGGGATCTTGTCAACGTGAGCCTGGCCAATGGTGAGGCTAGTGGTGAAACTAGCAGTCCATCAACTTCAGAATGATTTGAGTTCCCTTGCTCTTCACATACTGGATTAGCATGTGTCTGTCTGAGGCTATTTTCCCAGTGAATGGCACACAGTGTGACAGTTATATTCACTGGAGCTGATTATTTATTTGGTGTCAAAAGCATTCCATAATAAGGCAATGCTTTTGGGTTGGAAAGATTAGCTATTTACAAGAAACGTTGCCCAGGGCATGCCAGACTGTATTTACTCAGTCTTTGAGGAGGTTCTTTCTGTGTCTCCCACTACAGCTGATGACAAAAGGTGATGCCACCAGAAAGGCCAATTATGCCTGCCTTTCCATCCAACCTTCTCCCTTTCTCTTTGAAGACTTAAAACCAAGGTCCCAGTTTGCATCCTATTACATTCGGATCACTCATTATATAGTCCAACATTCTGTGTATGTTTATTTTTCAAATGAATAATATAAAATCCTTTTTTATTATTTGCAGAATGAAGTGGGTTCTGAATGGGCAAAGTTTTATGATGAGGCATCCCAAAGGGCCAGTACGTTTGATCTGAACAGCATTAATAATGATACAGTTAAACTCCAGCTTCATTTCCTACGAAACAGAGGATCATCTGTTTTACCCACAGAAAAATACAATCAAGTATGTCGCCTAATATCTATGGGATATTTTTGTGTTGAAATCAATCTGTCAGGTGATGGTCGTAAAATAAACCTTTCTTTTGTTTTGCTTTTACTCTTATATTATAGCCTATATTGTAATATGCTTATTTTGTTAGAAGCATAAAGATAGATAATAAAACTAAATGATTCCATGCACATATCATGTTAAGTCATGCTGAAAAACTATAAACCGCTCACTCTACAAAATGATATATTTTACAAAATGGCCACATTTTGAGTCCTTAAAATATATAAATTTGTGCTGCCCATTCCCATTGATTGCACTATGTTCTACTTGATTCAATTGGTTTGTTTGGGGTTTTATTGGGGGGGGGGGTGAGCAAATCTATCGGTTGCAATCTTCAGCTGGCATCCTTTGCTGACATGTGTAAGTATCTTTATTTAGGTATTTGCTTTATATACCACTTTTCTACTAAATGGGATCCAAAGCTGCTTACAATATAAGTTGGTCTGAATGCATATGCTTAGCAATATATGGCAGAATCCAGGTCTATTACGCTGTATACCCTTTGCATTCCTATCTCATTTTCATCATTTAGGGAAAATGATACAATTTAGTGGCATGGGAAAGACACAGGACAGATAGGCAGACAGCTAGTTGTGTTTCACCTGCAAGATGACGAAAGCATCCTCTCATACTCTCCAGAAGTCACCCAGGACATCTAGCAACAGGATATCACCTTTCTACAACTAGCTTGACCTCCCTGTTGAGGCTCATGGCCACCAAATTCTCTGGGATCATAATGGGATAACAGAGTAAGGTAAAGACATAGGGAGGACATTTACTTATGATAGTGGAGTGTCTCCTCTCTTACATGTAATTGATCCAGGAGTGCAGGCAGATGTCTACATAAATAGAAGTGGTTGGATATTTTTTGTCAAATGCAAAATATTCACATTTAATTCAAGGTTGCTGAAGCAGAATTATACCAGCAAGACTGATATGTCCACAAAAGCATGGGATTAGTGCAAGTGAGTGTGCATGCTAGTTTGGCTTGGCATTCAGTAGTATATTCAACTATTCATTTAGCTGCACAAGTTTGCCAGTCAGCATAAGTAAAGCCTGGAAAAACCAGTACATAACTCCACTTGCGGAGATTTAAGCTACACAACTCTGATGTAGGATCTTAGCCCAAAAAACATTACTGTAACACTGGTCTTAAAAGTTAAAATTTGCACCATACCTTTCAAATGATATCCTTCTCATTTCAACTGCAGCTGAACTCTATTTTGAATAAAATGAGTACCATTTATAGTACTGGGGCTGTGTGCAAGCCATCTGATCCTTCCACCTGTTTACTTCTGGAACCAGGTACAGTAGAGATAATGAGCATTTCCTGTATTTCTTTACATATAGTCATGCAATCCTCTAGATGTTCAATGTATTGTCTAAAGCTTTTATGGCCGGAATCACTGGATTGTTGTAGGTTTTTCGGGCTGTATGGCCATGTTCTAGAAGCATTCTCTCCTGACGTTTAGCCTGCATCTATGGCAGGCATCCTCAGAGATTGTGAGGTCTGTTGGAAACTAGGAAAATTGGGTTTATATATCTGTAGAAGGTCCGGGGTGGGAGAAAAAACTCTTGTCTGTTGGAACTAGGTGTGAATGTTTCAATTTGCCACCTTGATTAGCATTTGATGGCCTGACAGTTTTCCAGTGTAGCTTGTTACTGCCTGGGGGGATTCTTTGTTGAGAGGTAATTAGGTGTTCCTGATTGTTTCTTCTCTGGAGTTCCCCTGTGTTTGAGATTTGTTCTTTATTTATTGTTCTAATTTTTTTAATACTGGTATCCAGATGTTGATCTTTTCATGGTTTCTCCTTTTCTACTGAAATTGTCCACATGCTTGTAGATTTCAGTGGCTTCTCTGTGTAGCCTGACATAGTAGTTGCTAATCAAGGTGGCCAATTAAAACATTCACACATATCTCCAACAGACAAGAGTTCTTTCTCCCACCCTGGACCTTCCTCAGATATATAAACCCATTTTTCCTAGTTTACAACAGACCTCACAACCTCTGAGGATGCCTGCCACAGATGCAGGTGAAACGTCAGGAGAGAATGCTTCTAGAACATGGTCATACCGCCTGAAAAACCTACAACAACCAGATGTTGTTGGACTCCTAAGCCCCAGCAACACTAAACTTGCATTGTCCATGGAAAGGAAAGCTGAGGACTCTATTCCTTTGGGCTGAATGTGGTAAAGGAGATTGTCTGGATGCTCCATCACTGATTTAACTTAGCAGAGCACTCCAGCTGATGTAATTAAAATAATAATCAGTGGGTTGATCATTGGATGACAACTCCTAGAGACTAGGATTCAGATCCTCTCTTGGTCTTGGAAACGGACTGCAGGCAACATTGTCCCAACTTCAGAGGCAATAGAAAAACCCCTCTGAATATATTTTGCCAAGAAAATCAAGTTAGAGAGTTGCCTTATAACAGGGATATCCAAACTTTTTAAGCCAAGGGCTAGTTCACAGTCCTTCAGCCTGTTGGGGGGGCAAACTATAGTTTGAAAAAATATGTACACATTCCTATGCACACTGCATATTTCTTTCTTGTAATGCAAAAAACCCACAAAAAACCATGAAAGAACAATACAATATATAAAATGAACAATTTTATCCAACTTAAACATCTTTCAATGGGAAGTGTGGGCCTGCTTTTGGCTTATGAGAGAGTCAAGCTAAGTAGGGTTTTTGTTAATTTTCAACAGAGGAGGCATGTCCACTTGTTAGAAGGATGTTGATTGTGGAGGCGGGGGGGGGGGGAGGGGGGGTTATAGTTGCCGCCTGGCTCTTACCAAAGGAGGAGCCACAGCAAAGGGCAGTCTTTTTGGAAAACGCAGGATGGTGACAGGGGATGAAGGTGGGGTGGAGAAGGAAGGGGGAAGGAAGGGAGGGAAGCCAGGCAGGCACTTGTCATCTAGAGCAGCAGTGATGGCAGCACCAGCAATGAGCACATGGGACAAGCAGGGCAATTGGGGAGCCTTCCTTTGCAAGAAATAAAGAAAAAGTAGCAGGGGAACTGAGAGAGAGAGAGACAAAGGGCAACTTGGAAGGGATGCCTGAGGCCAGAGCCACCAGAGGAGAAGGAACATAAGAGGCTGCCATTTCTCCCCCCCCCCCCTCCGAGGAGCCCGCTTTTTCCGGGGCTCTGATTCCCATGAAGGAGGGAAGGAAAGAAGGGAGGGAGGCCTGTAGAAAGAGCACAATTGGAAATTTGAACAGGGGCCACAACTGGCCCATGGGTTGAACTTTAATCTTCCTATGTCAGAAATGACTTGAAGGCATGTAACAATAAAAGCTGGTATACTAAATTGTGGATCTGTATAACTGAAATTTTGCCAAACTACAGCAAAATCCCAATTTTAATTGTATATAAACTTGATTTCATGGCAACAGGCTTGGACGTTATAATGGCAGAGAGCACTGACTACTCAGAGAGATTATGGGCTTGGCAAGGTTGGAGAGCTGATGTGGGAAAGCAAATGAGGCCTTTGTATGAAGGTTATGTTGAATTGAACAATGAGGCTGCAAGAAGTAATGGTAAGTCTCAGTACTATAATATTGATGGCTTTTGGTTGTTGGTTTCCTTTTTAGTATTTAGCCGCATTTTCTGAATTCTATATACGGTACAATCCATGCATACTGTTAATGGCAAACTCTATTGGATGAATGACTTCCACTGACAACATACTACTAGTCACATTAAAAAACGTCCAGAGAGAACCTCTCTCAAGGCATCTTTAGGTCTTCCAGTGCAATTCTTTGATCAGCTTCTGATGGAGGCATACCATAGAATTACTTTGGAGGACCTCGATACACCATTATCCTTGCTAGTGTATTTATTAATCTTTTTATTTATATACCACCTCTCCACCACTTTGGGACTCAAAATAGCTTACAAAAAATTCAAAATATTTAAATCAATATTCAAAAAATTCAAAAGTTTAAAATTAGACTAAAAAATTAAAATCTAATTAAGACATACAACAGTAAATACGCATACACTTATATACAAGTACCAAGTTTAAATGCACTCTTCACCATCATTGAAACCTGAGCTTCCTGGCTCAGAGTTGGATCCAAGAACAGACAAAAAGTGCATATTTACAGAGAATATAGCCCAATGCATTACAAGATTAGCCCTTTGGTCCAACCCACATCCTTGGGTTGCGTACAATGAAAACTATCAATTATTACTGGACAAACAATGGCCAGAGTTACAACCTTTGCATTTCTTCTCAAGCTCATGATATCATTTTTATTGTAAATTGACTGACTCTAAAACTGTTTTCCAGGTTATACTGACTATGGAGATTACTGGAGATCCGATTATGAAGTAGATTTCCCTGAGGAGTATCGATACCCACGTGCAAAGCTGATTACCGATGTGGAAAACACATTTAAACAAGTAAAATTTTAGTTTAAATTATTGCCATCCTGGTCAAAGCTGTCAAGCTCCAAAGCCGGTCAGTTGCATTGTGGGTTAAAATAGAATTGCATGAGAAAAGGGATCATTCCTTATGCAAGTATGTAAAAAGTATCAGCGGATATGTCAGCATAAAGCCCCAATAGCACTTTGGCAAAAGGTTGCAGCACTTTGCTTTATTGCATAGAAGAACCCTGATTCAAGATATCATTTTGTCACCTACTCCCAGTATGTCATACCACAACGAAATAGTGCTACATGGGCCTGACTGTTGAGAGATCTATCAAATCTCATTATGTAGAAGTCTGTAGGATTCTGACAAGGATTTTCTCTATTCAGTCATAGTACCATTTTGTGCAGTGTGCACTGGTAAAAAAAAAATCCTTTCATGTGCAAGAAATGAACATCTTAAGAGCTTTCTACTGCCGTCATGCTTGGCTTGTATGAATCCTAGAATAATCTTCAGAACATTGTTCAGGACAAATGCTGGCTCACTGACCTTTGAACAAATCAACCCAGGGCCTTATGTTCTTATGATAGCCCATTCCCAGTCATCGCTCAGCTGCTTTTATGGTTCACATTAGGAATATACAATCACAGATAAAATTCAGTGGCAGCCAAGCCGGAATGTGCAGGACCAAACACAACAGCCATGACTTTCAAAATTACCTTGTAATTGCACACAAGAAAATTTAAAAATAATTAAGATATGCATCAAGCCTTTATATATGGCAAAAATCAACCAACAATTAGTCTTTCTCTTTGCTCTAGGAATATCACTGAAATCACAAGTTCTTCTATAAATACTTTGCCCGTTGCGGCAGGGGGTGCCCTCCCACTGGCCATTCAGCATGCAGGAGGCTTCTTTTTGCTGGGCAGCCTTTTTAGGGCTGTCCTGATCCTTTGTAGGCAAAGTGCCTGCTTCAGCTTGTCCATCCCATCTGCCCTGCATGGTTGTCATGTGTTCAGTTGGTTGCCATGTGTTCGGTTATTGTTAGCTTGTCACAACTTTGGGTTGGCATGTAGCATGGGCCCTGGATCTGGCTCTCTTCCTCTACTTAGCGGAAGGGAGGCGGAATGCCCAGTCATTACCAGGGTTGCTGAGTAATGTTAGCCCTGTATTATGCCGGCGGCACCCTAGTGTGTATGTAGTATCGGTCAGCAGCAGGCTGACCGATCATGATCCAGAACCCATGCATGACAGCCAATCCTTTTTCCTGTAATCAATAAAGAAGTTGTGGCCATTTTTTCCTCCCAACTCTGTGTTTTTGTTTGTTGGTGGGAGAGGTCACCCATCCACATGCAACAGTGGTTCTCAACCTGTGGGTCCCCAGACGTTTTGGCCTTCAACTCCCAGAAATCCTAAGAGCTGATAAACTGGCTGGGATTTCAGGGAGTTGAAGGCCAAAACACCTGGGACCCACCGGTTGAGAACCGCTATCCTATAAAAACATGAGAGAATTATTTCTCATCTCACCCTAAGTTGATAAATATGGAGAAATAACAAAGCTTGTAACATTGGTGGCACCATTATAAAAATGCACATCCCAAGACCTTCTGGTTTAATAAGATGATCCTTTTCTTTATAATGTAATTAAGAGCATGAATCCCTTCTCTGGACTTGGCCAGCATTGAGAAAAAGGAGGCTTAAACCTTGGACCCAGCTTCTCTCTCCAAGCCCTTCTCCAGCAGGGAACTAAAGAGAGAGGGGGTATTTCACACTAGACAGCTATAGAACTTTCATCCCATTTTAACTGTTGTGGTTTCTACTACAGAATTCTGAGTTTTATTCTTTGGAGTCATTTGAATTTTCTGGTAAAGAAAATTCACAAAGCTCGAGATCCAAGCATTATCAAGGATAAAATACAAGTGGGATTGAAGAATAATTGTGTAGTTTAATTGTGCAGTGTGAAAAAGTCCAGTGAAATAAATTGCTTTGGTGTCAATTAAATATCACAGTGTGAAATTAGATGAATTTAAGAAATAAAATTAGGGTAATGGGAGACTTGTGGATGAACTAGTCTAGATTGTGGTTTACTTGTGAATTAAAGAAAGTAAGCCAGGGAGGAGTGGGACATTTGTACTGCCCAGTTGGTTCTTGACTGCAGTTCTATTCATTGCTCCTCAATGTCTTTGCTATTCAGGAGTACTGAGGGTTGCAGTTCAACAACATTTAAAGGACCACAAGATGTACATCCCGAAAGCAAAGTTTCCCTGCATGCAATGCATTTATCCTAGTTTCTAGCCCTTTGTAGCTTGGGGCTGTAGGTGTGGCAATATATTTTTTATTACCTTTGCTCTTATCTTTGCTCTTGATCTGGACTCAATGGTGCTTTTAAGAGGTAACACCAATGTCACTTGGCTGTCATTTCACGTTCTTACCAGTTTTTTCTTCAGTTGCCACAAGGAAACACTGGGCACAGTATGATATAATTTCAAGCTGACTAGGGTAAAACACTAATGAAAAACTTTACATTTCCCAGCAAGGCAAATGAAATTGAATTATTCTGGTTGTTTTCCAGATAGAACCCTTGTATAGGCAGCTGCATGCTTATGTGAGGCACAATTTGCAGAAGGTCTATGGCTCAAGGAACATTAACCCCAACGGATGTCTTCCTGCTCATTTACTTGGTATGAAAATACAGCATTACTAGCAGTGCCTGTTATATGTCAAAAAGACAGAAAACACTCGTTTAGGAGGTTCCATGTCACAAGCAACATAAAAGTTACTAAAATGTTTAATTTTTTGTTCTTTAATATATTTACAAATATTCACATAGAAAAGGTGTCGTTTTGTGTCCTGCTGCACTTTGTTGGATTGCAACTCCATTATGCCAGCCATTGGCTGTGCTTGATAGGAGTTTTGGGATTTGGAATCCAATATCAACAAGATGATCCCAAGTCTTCCTTTGAAGTAGAACAGTGGCTCTCAGTTTTTGATCTTCAAAATGGATCGTCAGCAGCATGGCCATTAGTAAAGGGGAATATCTAGAAAACCACTCATCTCACCCACAATGAAGTAAGGGGATCACTCTTGCCAAGTTAGGGATTCGATACCTTGTACAAGTTCTTCTGCTGTAGCCTTCACAACCCTCTTTCTAATTCCGTTCTGTCCTTCTTCTCAACCTCATTTTGCTTCGCACACATGGTTTACATCTGTACTCTCCCTTTGGCATAAGTAAGGGGTGTTATCATCTTCCAAAATGTTATCGTTCTTTCCATTTAACACACTCAAGAGAGATTTCCAGCTGTGTTCTAATGGTTGTTTCCTTCAATTGAGGACATACTCATTCAAAGCCATGAGATAGCATTCTTCTCAACAATACATATGGCAGGAATTGCTATCTGGATGTGAAACAAGATAAATTAAGACCATCGCTATTCTTTACTGGCTCCTGCCACGTGCCTTATTCTGGCCAGAGGCAGGAAATATTTTTGCCACATGAATGTATTTTCAAACCATATGAATCATTCTGAACAGGGCAACAGAGGCCTTTGACAGAGGAACAATGTAGATTTATCAAGATTTGTCATTAGTTGGCCCAGGCCTTTGTTGTATTTGGATGGAGTCAGGTGTTTCCATTTAATGCTCTGCTCTTGTTTATGAGAAATAATTTGCATTTTTCTATCTAACCAGTTAACTAGTTAATTTAGTTAGCTAGTTGCTGCCTAACTAGAAACTAGCTAAACTTTATGTGGCAGGGACTTTGCATGATGCAGAGAACAAGGTGATGATTCTTTCGAGTGGCAAATGACCTTTAATTATACCGACATTTCAGAGATAAAAAACAGACTATGTGGGAAAAATGTAGCCAAAAAAAACAAAAAACAAAAAAAACCTCAAGGAGTAGACACTGCAAAAGCTATTTATGAAGAGGAACCCACAAGCTAGGAGGGAGTGCAGCAGTTTGCTTTTGCCTCAACCTACTGGGAGGACATTATTCTCCTCTACTCTCCTTCCTGCTCAGTTAAGAGAAAATTACTTTGGAACTTGGTTTACAGCAACTAAATTAAGCTGAAGACAAAGGACTGTTTGGGAGAAGAAGCAAGAAACTGGGACATTACAGAAGCATTTTTTTGTGTCAGGAGCGACTTGAGAAACTGCAAGTCGCTTCTGGTGTGAGAGAATTGGCAGTCTGCAAGGACGTTGCCCAGGGGATGCCCAGATGTTTTGATGTTTTACCACCCTTGTGGGAGGCTTCTCTCATGTCCCTGCAACGGGGAGCTGTAGCTGATAGAGGGAGCTCATCCACGCTCTTCCCAGATTCAAACCTGCGACCTGTCGGTCTTCAGTCCTGCCGGCACAGGGGTTTAACCCACTGTGCCACCGGGGGCTCAATTGAAAGCAATTGAAAAAAGGGGACAAGAGAGGATTAATTGAGGCCCTACATGGCAAATCAGGGCACTTGAAGGGTGTGTCTTTAATGCTTAATATTGACCCATATCCAGTCTTTTTTCTTACTGAGAAATAAGGCCTCCTTCAAATGGGACAAAGGTATTGCAGCATGCTTTGCTGTACTTTACAGTATTCATTCAGTCATAGTGTTTGGCATTTGAAAGCAGCAGAAATTCTTTGTTTTGTATTTATTTGAAATTCTCCTTTTTCTGTTAAAGGTGACATGTGGGGAAGGTTTTGGACAAATTTATACCCATTAATGATTCCCTATCCAGATAAACCAAATATTGATGTCTCTTCTGCAATGGTAAAAAAGGTAGGCCATGCATGGAAATAACAACTTTTCATTTCAGAAAGGGAGTACCATAATCCTTCCATTACTACTTAGGTCCTCTGTCCAGTGTATGTGTATAAGGAAGGAGAGAATTGGGCTGCTTATGCAGTACCTATACACAACAAAGAATGATTTGTCTTGTTTTCAGAAGCACAATAAAATGCTTGCTCTCAGGGACAACCCCCGTGCCGTATTGCCAGCTTCCGTGGTGGAAGAGCATTGATGAGGAGCGACTCTGTTGCTATGTTTCAGCGCCACTTCCTCCATCACACAGGGAAGCATTGCTGAAGCTGCACGGATCCACGCTGGCTGCATTGGAGCCAGCACAACATGGTCAGGCTCAGGGGCGGTTCTTGCATTACGCGAAGTAAGCGACCGCGGAATACTTTGTTTGTCCCAGGGGCGCTCACGCGCCTCCTTAAATGCCCCTCCCTCCAAGGCTCCTCGGTTGGCCCCGCCCCTTCTGCCTCTCCAAAATGGCTGCCGGCCATTGGTTGGCTCCTCCTCCTCTTCCCACAAGGCTGCAGGGAGTCAGGAGGAGGAGCTTGGAAGCAAAGGCGCGCGCGGGAGAAAGCACGCTGCTCGGCTATTGCCTCTGCCGAGCTCAGAAGGCTTATACTCGAGTGAGAAGGGCGTCTTTCAGCCCCACACCTTCCTGCCAGGACTCTCACCTCTCAGGACAACAACCCAGCTGGGTGAGAGAAAGGAGAAGTCAGTGCCAAGAGAGCTCTGAGAGGAGGAGAGGAAGGGGTGCGTGGTTGCTGTGTGGAGAGGGCGCCACGTGCCTGTGCTGGGCTCTCTCAAGAGCTCTTTCTGGGCGCTTGCCTTCCTCCTCTCCCACCACAGCCTAGTTTCCCACTTCCTACCCCAGCCTTAACTCTCCCCAGTCCCCCTCTCCCACTTTCCCAGCCCCCTTTGCATCCCAGCCTTTCCCAGGTTCCAGCCTGTCTTCCCCATTTTCCTATCTTGCTGCTTGTCCCACTCAAGTCTTCCCCAGACCCCTTTCTCACTCTCCATTCCAATCTTTCCAGCCAACATTCTGCCGAGGGGAGAGGGATTGGGGTTTTTTGGGACCCAGGACTCCCGTGGAGCTGCCTGCCTGCCTTCCTGCTCTCCTTCCTCCTCGAAGCCAGCAGCAGAGCAGCTGCCTGGGGAAGATTGCAACATGAGCAAGACTGGGGTGCAAAAGGGATTTTGCACCCAGACTTGCTCATTTTGCAATCTTCAGGGAGCTGCTCTGCTGCTGGCTCTGAAGAGGAAGGGGAGCAGGAAGGCAGCCGCACTGGGAGCGCTGGGTCCCTAAAAACCCCAGTCCCTCTCCCTTTGTCAGAATGTTGGCTGATTTGAAGTGGAAGAGGGGAGAGGGAGAAGCAGGACATGCCTGCTGGGTAATGTAGTCTCTTTCCCTCCAAGGCAGCTCCTGTTCCTTCAGGAGGCTGGCCCCTGCTCAGATTCTGTGTGTCCTGAAGGAGGGAGAGAGGAGGAGGAAGGGTTGCCTCCACTAACTTCCCAAGGGCAGAAGCAACCTTTGAGGCAAAGTGGAGATCTGGCTTGGCTCCTCCTTTCTCTCTCCCTCTCTGTCTCTGCAAACATCATTTTCCCAGAGAAAAACAGCCTTGAAGGTGAGCAGAGGGAAGAACCATCCAGTCACACTTCCTGCCACTTAGAAGCACACAATCAAAGCACCCCCGACAGATGACTCTGCATAAAAAAGCCCAGAGTAGAAAGGAGACTCCACCATGCTCCAAGGCAGCATATTCCATTACTGAACAGCTTGGTTCCCCTCTTTTCTCTCCTGTCTTTTGAGGAAAAGTTGGAGCCCCTTTGTGTCTCTTTAAGGTTCCCAGAGGGGGAGACGGCTGGTGGAGGTGGGGATTGCCATGCTCTATTTATTATTATTGTTAATAATTTACTCTGTTATTATTACATTATTTTATTCTATTGTTATTATTACATTTATTATTCTACCTTATTATTATTATTACATTTATTGTTTTAATCTATTATTGTTGTTATTACATTTATTATTCTACCCTTACTATTATTGTTATTACATTTATTATTTTAATCTATCATTGTTATTATAACATGTATTATTTTACTCTATTTATTATTACTGGAAGGATATGTACTGGTAAGCACATTTACATTGAAAAAGGTTAGAATAATGATTTAATCAGAGTTAGACAGTTTTAAATTACAGTTTTATGTAAATATTCAAAAACATTTAAACTGCTGATGCCTCAATTAATGTAATTTTATTTTTATTTTTGAAATTTGCCAGTAACTGCTGCATTTTGCACTCTTGACTTATATAATAAATGTAATAATAACAACAACAATAGATTAAAACAATAAATGTAGTAATAAATATAATAATAACAATAGAATAAAATAATGTAATAAGTTTTCTGAGTTTTTAATGGAAAAATTAGGTGCCTCGGCTTATATTCGGGTCAGTTTATACTCGAGTATATACATTACAATTCATAACAGTAGCAAAATTACTGTTATGAAGTAGCAACGAAAATATGGTTGGGGGTCACCACAACATGAGGAACTTAATTTAGGGGTCACAGCTTTAGAAAGGTTGAGAACCACTGGTTTAGACACCTCCAAATGGAGAGGAGGAGGAGGAAGACCCTGGAGGAGAAGGGGGGCATCCTCGCTGCTGCTGCTGCTCTGTGCCACCCTCTTCTCACCCCCTTCGAGGCCTCGCCTCGAAGGGGGCGAGAAGAGGAGCATAGGGCGGCAGTAGCAGCGAGGTTTGGCCATCTCCTTCTCCTCTGGGCTCTTCTTCCTCCTCCTCTCTGTTTAGACACCTCCAAATGGAGAGGAGGAGGAGGAAGACCCTGGAGGAGAAGGGGGGAAGACCTCGCTGCTGCTGTTGCCCCACTCCGTGCTCTTCTCTCTGCACTTTGAAGCCTCTGCTTCGCCTGGAAGGCTCAAAATGTGCCAGCAGCATTCTCTCCTGACGTTTCACCCACATCAGTGGCAGGCATTCTCAGAGATTGGGAGGTCTGTTGGAAACTGACTCGCCTCCATTTCCTTCTCAGCTTTGGAATTATTACTATTATTATTATATTTTATTATATTTATTATTCTATTTACAATTATTACGTTATTATTTTTATCATGAATTATTTATATTTATTAGATTGTTATGTGTTATAAATGGCAGACATCTTCAGAGGTTGGGAACTCTGTTGGAAACTAGGCAAGTGGGGTTTATATATATCCCTGTGGAATGATGTCCAGAGTGGGAAGAACTCTTGCCTGCTTGAGGCAAGTGTGAGTGTTGACATTGGCCACCTTGATTAGCACTGAATGACCTTGCAGCTGGATGCCAAGTTTTTAAACTTTGTGTTTTCTATATACATTACAAATTTACCTTTGGTTTGCTTCTGATGCAGCAAATAACCTTGCAGCTTCAAAGCCCGGCTGCTTCCTGCCCGGGGGAATCCATTGTTGAGACGTATTAGCTGGCCTTGATTGACTCTAGTCTGCAAGGCCATTGAATGCTAATCAAGCTGATGGGATTTGGAGTACCTTCAATTGATTCAGCTCAGACTTCCACAGACCATTAAAAGTCCCATTAATGACAGATCTGAACCAAACTTGGCACACAGAACCTCCATGACCAGCAGAAAACACTGGAGGGGTTTGGGAGGAATTCACAGTAATAGGATCCTAGTGTTGCAAGAGACCTCCAAGGGCCATCCAGTCCAACCTCCTTCTGCCATAAGGGAAAAACACAATCCAAGCACTCCTAACAGATGGCCATAGAGATTCTGCTTAATAATAATACTATTATTAATAATAGTAATAGAATCATAAAGTAGGGAGACCTCCAAGGTCCATCCAATCCAACTTCCTTCTGGCATAAGCGAAAAGCACAATTAAAACACTCCTGATAGATGGCCATTTAGACTCTCAATAATAATAATAATAATAATAATAATAATAATAATAATAGCAGCAGCACCCTGGGGTAGTGTGGTGGTATGCAAAATAAAGCAGCCAGAGATTTTTTTTTGTTTGATTGGATTAGTATGTGTTTTGGATTGGATTAGTATGTGTTTTGCTGCCAAATTTGGTGCCAATTTGTCCAGCGGGTTTTGAGTTATGTTAATCCCACAAACGAACATTATATTTTTATTTATATAGATAAGGTTATTCTATCTTTAGTCATCTCAGTGGACTTACTTGTCGTGGTCCAAAATATTTTATTTTCTTTAGAATTGCTACGCATTCTAGAAGAAGTCCTTGCAGAAAGGAAGCCGTTCGTTCCGTACCTTTTTTTTCAGTAATTGGTTATTTTTTTTGGGGGGGGGGGGGGCAAAATAATGTTTGCTTACCATTGAAAATTACCTAGGGCCGGCCCTGGTCAGGCTCTTGTGTTTAGATGGAAGCTTCCTAGGATGCTTCCACTCTGGTTGTGGGCAGGACCTCCGCCAATGATCTAGTGACATTGTGTGATGGACGGCGTACCCATCCGTCACTGGACTGGCAAGGAACTGTCCTAGGGCACTAAAAAAGCCCATGTGACAAAGTGCTTCAAGTGAGAGTGAAAAACTCAATAGCAGAAAGAAATAGAATGGAATATTTTTTTCCCCAGGACTTTGCAGAACTAGTTTGCGTGTGCTGTCTCTGTCAATTTTAATTAGCTTTCTTTTATAAATGTCATGGGTATTAACTAACTATATAATTTGAACTAAGCACAGAGGCTAAAATCAAATTGCTAGTCTCAGTAAGAGTAGAGTAATGCAATCAAAGGATTTTATGTAAATGTTGACATAATATTCATTCATTCATTTCTTCTTCTTTAGGGAATTTAACAATTGGAGTTTATGTCATATACCCCATCTCATAAAATGATTTTAACTCACTACTCAAGATTAGTTTAGCTACAAGACTGCTCCAAAATCAGTAGACTGAAGCTAAATTTATTTTATTTGTTTGTATTTATATATAGCTAAAAATGCAGACTAAACAGCGAATCCCTCATGATTTAATTATTTTAAAGACTGCCAATTAACAGTAAAATCCTATTTTTTTCAGAACTGGAATGTGACCACTATATTTAAAGCTGCTGAGGCCTTTTTTGTCTCAGTCGGACTCTATGAAATGACTGAAGGCTTCTGGGACAATTCCATGCTTGAAGAACCAAACGATGGCAGGAAAGTTGTTTGTCATCCTACAGCTTGGGATTTAGGAAAAAATGACTACAGGTACTGAAAATACGATTTGATTTTTCCCCCTCCTATAATTCTTATGCTTGCACACTGCAGGCAGATAAAAACAGACACTTGTGCTCTAGAATTACCTTTTATCTCCATAGTACTAATTATTGGTGTGAAAGTTATCAGTTTATATGTATATATTAGATGAAGAATAGACACAAAACAGAGAAATTTTGTGATCCAAAGATGTATCTACACTACACTGTTATATCATTTGAACTTGTGATATAGAGAGATTCTTAGAATTCTGAATGTTTAAATATAAAGTTTATTGAGTTACTAAAATCAGTACATGTCAGCACAGTCTTATTTCAGAAGGTTGTTGGAATTAAATTAAATCAAGGTGCTAATATTGAAACCCTTAAAACACATGGGATCTTGTTACTTGAAGGAATGCCTCTTCCTATATAGACCTGACCATGGTTTGAGGTCTCTCATCAGTCAGGGCACTGTGAGAGCCTTTTCTGCTGTAGTAGTCCCAACTGGCCCTCATGCTTCTGTTATTCTGATGTCAAGTAAAATATCTTTACTTACAAATTTTTGAGGAGTATAATAGATTTCCTTGAAATTTGCCCATAAGTGGTCTTAAATGTTAGCTTCCTTTAACATCATCATCATCATTATTGTTATTATTATTATTTACAGTATTTATATACTACTTTTCTCACCCCTAGGGGGACTCAAAATGGTTTACACATGGATAATGGAAAAAATTCAATCTCTTATTATTATTATTATTATTATTATTATTATTATTATTATTAACTTTATTTGTACCCCGCTAGCATCTCCCGAAGGACTCGATGCAGCTTACACAGGCCATGGCCTCAATAAAAACAGCATAACAGCATAACAAAATACATAGAATCATAGAATCAAAGAGTTGGAAGAGACCTCATGGGCCATCCAGTCCAACCCCCTGCCAAGAAGCAGGAACATTGCACTCAAATCACCCCTGACAGATGGCCATCCAGCCCCTGTTTAAAAGCTTCCAAAGAAGGAGCCTCCACCACACTCCAGGGCAGAGAGTTCCACTGCTGAACGGCTCTCACAGTTAGGAAGTTCTTCCTCATGTTCAGATGGAATCTCCTTTCTTGTAGTTTGAAGCCATTGTTCTGCGTCCTAGTCTCCAAGGAAGCAGAAAACAAGCTTGCTCCCTCCTCCCTGTGGCTTCCTCTCACATATTTATACATGGCTATCATATCTCCTCTCAGCCTTCTCTTCTTCAGGCTAAACATGCCCAGCTCCTTACATAACTTAAAGCAAATCAAACAATAAAACAATAGCAGTAAACAATAAAAAACAATACACCATGACACAATAAAACTAGGGCTGGGCCAAATGTGATGGGTACATATTAAAAAGTGGTGGGTGTGATAGGTGGTATGTCGGAATTTAGGGTAAGTGCAGTGTGCAGACAATCTTAAAACTGATAAAGTGCTTCTGGGACATATTGCTGGAGTTCCTATTCTGGAAAGGCACAACTACAATCGTAAAACCACACTTTAAACATAAATCATATTAAAACAGTACATCCCCAAATATCAAAACAGTTATTAAAACCATAAAACAATCTCATCAGTCGAGTTGCTGTTCCAGTCCTTGTCCCACTAAAAGCTGCATACATCTAATGTCCAAAGGCCTGGTCCCAGAACTATGATTTTAATTTTTTTCTAAAGGTCAGGAGCAAGGGAGCAGATCTTACCTCCTTTGGGAGTGTGTTCCATAGGTAGGGGGCCACAGCCGAGAAGGCCCTGCTCCTCGTCCCCGCCAGCCGCATTTGCATTGTTGACAGGAGCGAGAGTGGGGCCTCCCCAGATGATCTTAAATTGCAAGGTGGGACATAGGGGCAGATGCGTTCGGACAAGTAAGCTGGGCCCGAACCATATAGAGCTTTATAGGTCAAAACCAGCACTTTGAATTGGGCTCAGAGATGGACCGGCAGCCAGTGGAGCTGTGTTTAAATTATTTTTTTTCATATGTGTTTGGTCTTTAGCTTATTGTTGCTTTATGTTATTTGAAACTGTTCAAAAGTTGATTTTATGGCATGTTGCCCTGAGATCTTCTAATGTATTTTAAATTATGATAATGCCAATAATAATACATTAAAAATAAGCCAAAATATTGTAGTGCTGCACTGCAGAGAAAAGCAAGGCATATCAGGGGCTGAATTGTAGTATGTTCATAAAATAATAGGTTTGTTAAGTGAGCAATTTGCTCTTCTGGGTTAAAAAATAATGAAAGCAACAAAGAGATTATTTTAAGAATGATAGCCATGTTAAAGCACATGCTATATTAAATATGGATTTTTGTTTACTTCCTTACTTTTGTATAAGTGTCTGGATCTGGGCCACAATGTATAGATTATGAGACAGCTAATTTTTTCCTTCTATTTTCTCAAAATCTCCCCAACTCTTACCAGTGGAGGATAGCTCCTATGGGAATGACCCTAAACGACTAATACATGGTGGCCCTGGTGCATAATGGGGGGCCATGGACTTCCTTGTTGCAAGAAACATATTATAAAATTAACGCTACAAATTTAAAGTCATATATTGTTTAATTCTTAGTCTGCCCCACTAAAATGCTACAAAGAGATGTGACACATTGAAGAATAAATGATTTATTAATGCATGAAATCATAACTTGTATTTTAAGGCTGAATTGCATTTTTCTGTAGGATCAAGATGTGCACCAAAGTGACTATGGATGACTTCCTCACAGCACATCATGAGATGGGTCACATTGAATATGATATGGCTTATTCCCATCTTCCCCTTTTGCTGAAAGGGGGTGCCAATGAAGGCTTCCATGAAGCTGTAGGAGAGATCATGTCACTCTCTGCAGCTACTCCAAAGCACTTGAAATCCCTTGGCCTTCTGGAGCCTACTTTTCAAGAAGATAGTGGTAAGCTGGCATGTTATGATGATGTTGGAATTGCTAGCAGCTCTGAAGGTTCAAGATATAACTAGAGTGCAACCCCCCTATCCATGAAGACACATGCCTGGACCTCACAAAAATAAGGGACACTGTGAACCCTAATTAAATAAAAGACTTCAAGAATGCCATAGAATCACACCATAGGACCCAAAAGTTCTAGAGAGAACATATTTTCCTAGATGTGTAGAAATGAAACTGCAGATACTGGGCTCTAAGATACTGCCCCCATGAATACCGTGGTTGTGCTATTTTATTAATATATCAAATCTCTTTGAAATAATTTTCTTGTCCTTAAAAAAAGAAGAAAATGCATTATATGGCAGTGTAGATTTGACCATGGAGCATTAAAAATATTTCCAGTTTAATAATGATGTTAGTTAATCTAAAGCTTGGAAGTACCATGTTAAAAATAAATGCGTTATTTTTGAACTTGGCATTACCCATGACTTTTATAAAGATTATACTTTTGCTTTCTTGTTGCAAAAAAAAATGGGTTGGATTTGGTTGGAAAGCTGGATGTTTTTATTTTTTCAGGGTGAAAAATATTATATTGATAACAAGATATCAACAATGTGTTAGTTTATTCTTAAAAAGTAACACTCAGTGAGAATGTGTTGGTGTTTATACATAATTCAAAGCTCTGGGTTAGTTATGTTCTTTTTACAGCCAATTATTTGACCCTCTATAAATTATGGATTTTTACTCTTTTGTCTTATTGTAATGTTTCCCTCTATATTCTTCTAACTGAAGAAATGTTCTGAATTTTTCTTCTTCTTTCATAATCAGATAAGGTCCACAGCACGAGCCAATTGGGTGAAATGACTTTGAAAAAATTAATAACTTTTACCAGTCAATTTTTACTTGCAGTTTTCATGCAGTCCTTTCAGCCAGTTTTTCTTTTCCCCTTTCAGAAACAGATATCAATTTCCTGCTCAAACAAGCCCTAACTATTGTTGGAACAATGCCGTTCACTTACATGCTGGAGAAATGGCGGTGGATGGTGTTTTCTGGGGAGATCCCAAATGACCAGTGGATGAGCAAATGGTGGGAGATGAAGTAAGTAGTGGAAATAATTAGAAAGCCGTAAGAGATTTCTGGGTTTTTAAAAAAATATTTTTCAAATGCAGATTTTTTTTTTGCGGGGGGGGGGGGGGTGGAGGCAAGTGACTATCTGATCTGCAGAATGAATGCAGTTTGACACCAATGGTCATGGCTCATTGCTATGAAATCATGGGACTTATAGTTTTACAAGGTCTTTCGTCTTCTCTGCTAAAAAATATTGCTGCCTCACCAAACTATGCTTCCTTATCATGGAGCCATGGCTGTTAACGTGATGTCAAACTGCGTTAACTCTACCATACAGAAGCACCCCATTCCTCAAGGTTTCACAAACGTTGGCTATCTCTCTAGTTCTAGATATTGTTTCATGTATGCAATGAAAGACAGGCCTTTCATTTAAGTATGTATTCCAAAGCTATAAATCTCTTCCTTTTTTAGACGGACTTATATGCAGTTGATCCTGCATATCCACGGATTCAACAATCCATGGATTGAAAATATGCCCCCCAAACAAACCCCCCAAAAAGCCAAATCTCAATTTTATCATTTTGTGTAAGTGACACCATTTCAATACACTCTTGTATAAAGGCCCTTCTAGACAGGCTCAAAAATGCAGGGCCTATCATGCTTTTACTGGAAATGTCCAAACGATACCTCTGGTAAAAGCAAATTAATTTGGGACAAAGCAGGTAAACCTTGCTTAGTCCTGAATTAGATACATCGTAAGACCTGGATCCTAGGTAAGATCCAGGCTTTACCAGTTGTGGTTCCTGTGTGGATTGGGCCTGGGGACCGCGTCACACAATCCCCGGGTCCAATCCACACAGCTATCTCTGTTTTTCTGGACTCCGTGAGCCCCAAAAAACAAAAGTACACAACCCTCCCCCAAAACCCCAAAAGAAGCCCTTAAAAGAAAGAAAAACTTACTTGGCCACCATTAAGATACTAGAGTCCTCTTGATGTGTAGAAATGACACTCCAGGAGACTGGAGGAGGAGGGGGGCAGGAGCAATTTTTCTCTCTCCTCCTGCTTTCTCCTGGCACATTATTTCTACACACTAGGAGGACTCCAGAAGTAACTTAATAATGGCTGGGTATGTTTTTCTTTCTTTTAAGTGCTTGTTTTGGAGGGCTTTAGGGTGACCACATATCATCCTAGTAGTTTCCAGGATTGCATGGGGACAACCCCCCCAAAAAAGTCTGGGTTGGGGGGGGGGTTAAAAACCTGTTTTGGTGTAGATTTGGATGCTGTCTGGAAGTGCCAATTGTGGGATGAGCATCCACATATGTTGGTGTCTACAGTAGCTCTGATTTTTATTCCAGTACATCAAAAATGTGCCTTTAAACCAGTTCTAGGGAACAGTTTTTGAGCCTTATGCCAAATTGGGAAGGATGCATGCCATCAGTTGGGGAGGCCGAAAGGACAAGGAACAGCAAAAGCAAAGTGAAAAGAGTGAGAAGTAATTCTTATCATTGTGGATATTTTCCCATCTAGCAGGAGTAAGCTGCAGTGTTACAACCTCTGACTGGCACCACAGAGTTCACTGACCTGTGACAGCTTCTCAGCTGCCAGCAAACCGGAGTTCACTTCCCTGCATCAGAATCCTAGTCTTTGAACAACTTTGTAGCTTTGATCAGGGATGAAAGGAAAAGAAGTTGACAGGCCACATACAGGACTCCCCTAGATCTGGCCCAAGGGGTTGAGGTGTGCACTCCCTGATCAAACCTTTCTTCCTTCATAATGGTAATCAAAGCTCTTGATATTTCTCTTCTCTACAGGAGAGAGATAGTAGGTGTTGTGGAGCCACTGCCACACGATGAGACATATTGTGACCCTGCAGTTCTTTTCCATGTAGCCAATGACTATTCTTTTATAAGGTAGGTCAGGTTATTCTTGTTATTTTTATTGGTCTCAGTCTTACATTTAATTGTTGTTGTTGTTGTGTTGTCATCATTGTGTGCCTTCAAGTTATTCCTGGCTTATGGTGACGCTAAGGTGACTCTATCATGGGGTGTCTTATACAGAGTGACTTTCCATAGTCAAGCAGAGAATCAAACCCTGTTCTCTCACATTGTAGTCCAGTGCTCAAACCATTACCCCACACTGGCTCTCCTTATATGTAATATTCAGTTTTGAAGGGGACCCATGTCCTTATTCAGAACTTATTATCAGAAGGCAGGGGCTTGCATTAGAAAGTCGCAGGAAAGAATCCCAAATAAAGAGCCAAACAATGCATGGAAGAAGGACATTCTAATCGTTTTCCCCACCTCATTTACCCTGTATAGATGGGTGCATAGAGTTGGGTTTTTGCAGGCAGATAACTCCCTCATATTTCTCACTGTCAGTCTTGGCCCTTTACTGCAGAAGTTGAGAAGATTTTTTCTTGTTAGGTTTAGTGAGTCTGTTTATATTGATTCCCTGTAAAGCACTAAACCTGCAGGCGGAATTCAACTCTCAGTCCTGCCTTCAAACAGTGCATTCCCTCCAAGAAACCATCTGCTGTTGGAATTTTGCCCATCTCACTTGCAATCATATTGCTCCCATTTTCAATTTTTCCCTTCCCTTTAAAGCAAAACTGGGAAGTATGGATGGAAAGCATATTTGAAATTATTTGAAAAATGGTTGATAAATACATTTTGTGCATGTTGAGAAACTCTGAAAAGAACTTTGCCCTGATAAGAATCTTGGAGATAAAATTTTATTTTGCACAATATTTGCATGTGGGGTTTTTTTAGCACATAAAACAGCATTTTCTTCACAGAAAACAATGTTCTGTATAGAAATATTAGTTTACATGCAGAAAGTGTTGTTTCATGCATAGAAAAGGGTGTTTTCTGCACAAAACAATCATGTTTGAAATCCATACATAATAAGTCCTGAACTGAAAATAGGTTTCAAAACCACTTTAAATGTAGTCTGAGTACATTCATAATATTTGCATTTACTTACAAAGGTTCTGACTGAGCATACATTGAGTGTCAGTTTAGTCTAGGTCCAAAAATCTGCAAGCCTGTCCTATTTCTCTCAATTCCACCGCCTTTCAGAAGTGCTGTTGGCTAGAATCCTAGAATCCTAGAATCCTCCAGACTGTATCCTCCCATTATTTTTTAAAAATATTTGCATTTTAATAATGGAACTGTGGAGTGTGTTAAATAATGTGCTATGTTTCTTGATTTTTTTAAACTCTTTTATTTAAGCTATGTTTTAAATGTGTTTTAAGTTGTTTTTAATAATAATAATAATAATAATAATAATAATAATTTTATTTTTGTATCCTGTCACCATCTTCCTAAAGGGACTTGGGGTGGCTTACATGGGGACAAGCTCAGTCAAACATAGTTAAAATAAACACAGTAAAATTTACAAAACAACAACAACAAAACAACCACTGAACAAGCAACCAATAGCCTGACATGGTAAACAAATGCTGAGCTCAGGTAGGCAAGCTGGTGCAATTCAGTTGCAAGGTCAGTGCTGATGGATAAAGTGCAGGAACCAGGTGATAAGTTAGGACTAGGAGGGCAATATGAAATAGAATACAGTATCTATAGGGCAAGGAGCAGTAGTAAAGTGCAACCGCAAGCCATTGAGTTACTGTTGGGGGGGTGGCAAAGTTATCTGGTGAACTGCTTAATCAAAGGCACAGTGGAACATCCACATTTTTAGGTCTTTACAAAAAATGGGCAGGGTGGTCCCATCTCCCTAAGGAGAGAGTTCAAGAGCTGGGGGGCCACCACCAAGAAGGCCCTCTCTCTCATCCCCACCAATGTGACGGGGGTAGGAGCAAAAGGGGAGCCTCCCCAGAAGATCTTAGATCATGCAGGTTTGTAGGGGAAGTTTTACCTGTCTTTAATCATGTTTTCTACCATTTGTTGTTGTTGTGTGCTTTCAAATAATTTCTGATTTCTGGTGACCCTAAGGCAAAACATATCAAGGTTTTTCTGAAGCTAAGAACGTATGACTTGCCCAAGGTCACCAGGTGGATAGTCTCGCCCTGTCCTCCAGAACCATAGTCAATTTTTGAACGATTATATGCAAGCTTTTTTTAATTAATTTATAAATTTTGTCAATTAATGTTTTAGCTGCATCTTTTAAGATTATTATAAGATGCTTTGAATCTCATTAGAATATAAACCCAATAAATAAACAAACAAACATGTGAATCCTGTGGGTTATCAAGTGTTGAGTGGTGAGTCCACAGTTGCACAAATCTATTGATTCAATGGGCTACTGTGTTTAGGGTTTACAGTAGGTTTTAGCCTGCACAGCTCTACTTTTTACACCTCCCTGCCTGGTAGGTATTTGCATTGTAATACTGATAATTCATCTCTACTTATTATTGATGCCTTTTTGGGGGCCATCTCCAACTCAAAGATATCACAGATTGTCATATTATTGTCTCAGAATGAAAAAACTGATATCTCACAGAAAATAAATAATAAGATTAAGAAGATTAAGACCAAAGAACATTTTTCCTGAGTGAATGGATGTGGCTTGTCACAAAGAGTTAAAGTATGACACACATATTTATGGTGTAGCAAGAGTTATGATGCTGCACAAATATAAAGGCTAGCTAAAAATGTTGAAATCTCACAGTGCCTGCATTCTTAGATTATTTCAGCATCCTTGCACTGAGACATCTGCGTGTTTGAGATAATAAATTATTCTCGTTAATGCAAGTGGGACATATGAGTGGACTGGATGAAAGCACAGTAATCTTCAGAGTGGCTGCCAAAATGGTCAAATTGGAACCTGAAGCAGATGAAACTCTAGTAGAGTTGAATCACTTTGGAATGAAGTGTGAACAGAAAAGCTATTAGAATAATTTACATTTGTCAGATTCAGCTATCTGATTGGTTTATATTTATAACAGTATTCTATGCCAGTAAAAAAATGGCAGAAAAGAAACAGTGCATGGTTAGTATTTTAATGTCACTTCTGAAACATTGAAAGTTTATTTGTCGATTGTTTGAATAAGCAGTAAATTCTATTGCTTTTAGAATTATTGTTAGTGGAAATTTGGTTTTATCTTTTATCACCTTCTATTTTCTCCTTTCCAGATATTACACAAGAACAATTTATCAGTTCCAGTTCCAAGAAGCACTTTGCAAAGCTGCTGGTCATACAGAAGAGCTTTACAAATGTGACATCACTAATTCCACAACAGCTGGTCACAAGTTGCGGTAACTCTCTTTGTTGTTGTGGTATACTTTCAAGTTGTCTCAGGTTTATGGCAACCTTAAGGTAGAACCCATCACAGAATTTTCTGGGGCTGAGGGCATATTTTTTTTCAGAGAATACCTAATTTTGCAGTTCAACAGAAGTATATGATGTGTCTTTTAGTGACATTTCAGATTTACCAAGCTTTCCTGAGAATAGGGTGAGAGCATACTTAGGATGCTTCTTTGACCAAGGGAACAGAGCAAAACCATAATCTCTCCATCATCAGATATTTCTGTCAGCATGGAGGCTTTTTGAAGAGCGAGTTTCTTGATTTTCCATTTTCTCACTCATACAGAGAGTCTTTGCACTACTAAACATTTCTCCTCTTCAGATATGACACTTTCCAGTTAAGGAAATTGATGGTGGAGAGAAGAACTAGGCACTCCATTGTCCCCATGCATGCTGAAAGCATTTAAATAGGACGAGAGAGTATATGAGGTGCCTCTGGCAGGTATTATCACTCCCACTGTTCAAAACTCTGAATAGGATTTATGTAGACTATATAATTGTAGATGTGAAATATACCCAGATAGAGGGGTGTGGCACTAGATAGGAGAAGATACTTAGATATATTTAACCAAGTAGCTGATGCAGAATACTGGCAAGGACTTTTTTGTTCCTTTATAGCTTGAAAAGTGTTTTTCATTGGATGAAGCAATTGAGTTTTATTCTTTAGGCAGGTCTCTCTGAGTAGTATTCTTGTTACTTTTTTATGGAGGTATGTTTTAGTGTGCACATTTGTAGTGTTTTTGCTGTGCTTATGTATTTTAATTGTTTTGTAACCTGCCTCAAGCCATGAAGAGAAGCGGGTAAGAAATAACAACAACAATAACACATCAGGACCTCAAAATCAAACCAGTACAAGTGGTCACACTGGTCATCGGCACACTGGGTGCTATGCCAAAAGATCTCAGCCAGCATTTGGAAACAATAAACACTGTCAAAATCATGATCAACTGCAAAGGGCCACCTTACTTGGATCTGCGCGCATCATTCAAAAATACATCTAGACCCTTGGGAAGTGTTCGACTTGTGATTTTGTGATATGAAATCCAGCATATATATCTTGTTTGCTGTGACATACTGTGTTTTGTGTCTGTAAAATTATTATTATTATTAGTAGTAGTAGTAGTAGTAGTAGTAACCCGTTGACACCCCCCCCCAGTGGTGCAGCAGGTTAAACTGTTGAGCTGCTGAACTTGCTGACCAAAAGGTTGCTGGTTCGAACCCAGGAAGCAGGGTGAGCTCCTGCTGCTAGGCCTAGCTTCTCCTAACCTAGCAGTTTGAAAACATGCAAATGTGAGTAAATTAATAGGTACTGCTCTGGCGGAAAGGTAACAGGGCTCTATGCAGTGATGCTGACCACATGACCTTTAACGCATCTATGGACAATGTTCTGCTTAGAAATGGAGATGAGCACCACCACCCCAGAGTCAGACATGACTAGACTTAATGTATTATTATACAACAGCATGCATGCAGATGAGGCTTAATTACCATACTGTTTCTTTCCCACCACAGAAATATGCTGGCCTTGGGGAGATCACAGCCTTGGACCAAGGCTCTAGAAAGTGTGACAGGAGAGACATCAATGAATGCATCGGCACTGCTTCACTACTTTGAGCCCTTGTATCAGTGGCTAATAAAGAACAACACCGGCAGATCTCTTGAGTGGGATACAACCTGGCGTCCATGTAGGTTGGGAAGTTGGTAACTAGACCGGGGCTCACTTTGGGGATGGACTTATGGCTGATGTCTGTGCTTTTATGCCTCTGACCTTTAGATAACAGACAAATATTTTGAAGCATATTTAATTTATTTAAATATACAGTGAGCTCTCAATATCAGCTTTGGTTTGGATCCAGGACCCCCTAGATGCTCAAGTCCCATTACATACAATTGTGCAATAGAATGGCAAAATATTTTTGAGCTATAGTTGGTTCAATCTGTAGGTGCAAAATATGGGGGTATGGAGAGCTGACTATATGTCAATTTTATTTCATTACATATTGTTGACAATTAGATTTTCCACTTAAGGTATCTCTTCAAAACCAAAAAAATGTGATTTCCTTTTATTAAGTTACAATGGGGAGCAAATCTATGGGCCTTTGTGATGAGGTCATAAGACAGAATTCTTTTGAAATCTATCTGACTGCAATCTTCAAATGTGACCAGGCTGATTTCAAGCAATGTGCCATAAGTGTACAATCCATTTTACCCCACTCGGTTGTTATTTTTAATGGATGATGCATGCACAAGACCTATATTAGGTATCCTTTACCAGGACAAAAGAAACAATGAACCACCAGAAGCAAACTGGTGCTATCAAAGTAAAGAAAATGCTTGTGAGGCATGAATAAATTTTAGAAATGAGTTGAAATGTTTAGTAAGACTTGTCTTTCTTTCCTTTTCTAGATGCTGATGATGAAATCAAAGTGAGGATCAGCCTGAAGGCAGCAATGGGAAGTGATGCAGTAAGTAAAATGACAAATGTGACATTATTGTCCTGCCTAAATAAAAATGCAGTATATATTTTAGTTCTGATAAGACAACATGAGCCACTAGGGACCCCTTCTCTGGCTGCCTGGGTCCTGAAGGATGACAGTTGCAGCCCTTTTTACCAAGGAAGCATTCTGATTGTGATTGTTGGCCTGAAGATTGCTGACAGTGTTGCTGGTGGCTTCCCTCTCTCATTGAAATCAAGGACATTTTAAAACTATTTAAACTTGGAGGGAACATGCATTTTTTTAAAATGCTTCTATCCACAAATGCATAAAAAGACCAAAGTCACATAGAATTCACAACCAAAATAATTGCTACAAATGCTACATTCAGCAAAGGACAAGAGGGATCCTCTCACCTCTGCAGGACTCTACCATATCCCATGCAGCTGTAGACAAGTCTACATGGGGACCACCAAACTCAGCATTGCCCAAACACGAATCAAAGAACATGAAAGGCACTGCAGACAAATTCAACCAGAGAAGTCAGCCATAGCAGAGCACCTGATGAACCAACCTGGATACTTCATATTATTTGAGAACACAGAAATGCTGGACATCTCTAACAACCATCAAGTCAGACTACACAGAGAAGCCATTGAAATCCACGAGCATGTGGACAATTTCATCAGAAAGGATGAAACCATGAAAATGAACAAAATCTGGTTACTAGTATTTTAAAAATTGTAAAATTAGGACAGTAAATAAAGAACAACAATGAGAAAACACTGGAATTCCAGGCAGGAAACAACCAGGGCCAGCTAACACCTCCCAACAAAGGATCCCTCCAGACAGCAACTAGCCAGGCTTTGAAGCTTCAAGACCATTAAATACTTGCCTCAAGCAGACAAGAGTTCTTTCTCCTACCCTGGACATTATTCCACAGAAATATAAACCTCACTTGCCTGGTTTCCAAGAAATTTCACAACCTTTGAGGATGCCTGCCATAGATGTGAGTGAAACTTCAGGAGAGAATGCCATACAGCCCAGAAAACTCGCAGCAATCCAAAATAATTGTTAATTTGTTTTATGAACTACAGCACAGATTGCATTTATTTGGAATCACATTTATTTGTTGGATTAAAAGAATCTAACAGGTAAAGGAAGTTAGTGACATGGACATTATCATGCAGTGATTTAAATGCATTTGCCCATTTCCCAAAGAATACTGTATATCTGAACACAGTGGTGATGCGTAAAGCATATCTTCACATCCCTTGCATTAAAATAGATGGGAATTTAAACAGCTCAATTTTAGCAAGATCTCCATCTGTGAACACCTGTATTCAGTTATTCAGATTTTAAAGTACAGACTGGGACATTTGTGAGGTTTGTGATGTCATTGAAAAGGGGGAAAAAATGCACACCAAACCATGTGTTCATTTCAAATGTGTACAAATTAGGATGCAAATATTTGAAAAACAGATTCATCTATTTAAATATGCACATATTTTGGAGAGATGTGCATAAAAGTATTCTTTTGAAGAAAGATAATGTAGATGTGGGGACAGAATGAGAATTCTGGTGGAAAATTGGAAAATCGAATGACAACCAGATTTCTACCAAAATGTATAGGAATTCGCTGTCTTAATTATCTAGCTAATTTATCTAGGAAGATGTGACCATAAAATAGGCCATGAGAAGTTTCAGGAAGAAAGCAAACATGGATTGGACCCCTATTGAAAACCACAAAGCTAAACCATTATTCCATAACATTAAAAAGTTGCTCAGTGAAAGCTCAAACTGAGGATAGCCAGTTTGATAGCAATGTAGATTATTTAATAGTTTTATACCCTTGTCATAATGGATCAATTCAGAATACTTTGAAATAGATAAGAATGAAAAGAGGAAAAATCAACCAGTGGGAATGAATGAATGGTGCCAGCTGGTACACAGAACTATTCATATATATCACTTTCTTTTGCTTCTGTAATGTTTTGCATGTGGCCCTCAAAATAACTATGTTGAATATATATGTGTATGTGGGTGGGTATATGTGTGCACACACTTGTGTTTGCATGGATGTGAGTGGGTAGGTTCATTTCAACCACTATACCTCTACAATTCCTTTGAGTTTAGGCTCTGTCGTTCGGATTGTATACTAAGGTCATGTCTGGAGATGTACTCAGAAGCAATTAGCAAGGTAATTCATAATTCCCCTGAGCCTGAGCCAGGCTAGATTAGTTCAGAATTGCTGAAGCAAACCTCACTGACTCAGCTTCCTACCTCACAGTTTATCATTTATATGTTTCCCAGGATAACAGCTGAAATCAATCATATGTACAGTTTCCTCAATGAAATTCAACTGTTCAGAGATTATTGCAGATAGAGCTAAAAGTTATTCCATCTAGTCTATTGTCTGAAGAGTACTTCTAGTGATGCAAGTCTAAAAACGTGACTGTTAAGTGAGATTATCCTTTTCAATTTACAGTACACATGGAATGCTAATGAAATGTATTTGTTCGAGTGCACAATTGCCTATGCCATGAGAGAATACTTTTCAAGAAAAAAGAATGAAACGATAGCATTTCGGTAAGTGTTTCTCTTTTCTTTTTGTTCATGGTATTATCACTGTAGCCACAGCAAAGGTGAAAAACTGTCACTGGATCCAAAATCCACCTATAGCTTCAACTAGTTTGGCCAAGATTCGGGGATAGATGGAGTTGTTGTCCAACATCACTATAGTTCTCCACCCAAGGATACAGGATCTGAGAGAGTTGCAGGATATTTTTCATGGCTACAGATAGGGAATAAGCCATGGGAACTTTTTATTATGGGTCTCTGTATGGATTATTTTGAAAGAAGGGATGTATATGGTTTTGGTTTTGCAATGGCATTGCATAAGGCCACAAGAAGGACATTTTTAAAGGAATTGATTCCTGGGATGAAAATTGTTTCCTACCTCTGTGGCAGACAACACTGGGTGCATCCATACTGTAGAATTAATGCAAGTGAGATGCCACTTTTAACTGCCATGTCTCAAATGCTATGGAATCATGGTGGTTGCAGTTTTACAAGGGCTCTAGCATTCTCTGTCAAAGTGTACTGGTGCCAACATTCCATAGCATTGAGCCATGGCAGTTAAAGTGGCATCTAACTACATTAATTGTACAGTGTAGATGCACCCAATAAATTAGCTATGTAAATGGCCAGACTTAGACAACTTGCTTTGAGACTAAGATATTCTTGGTCTCCAAAACCAGCTAAAGCAGTGGTTCTCAACCTGTGGGTCCCCAGGTGTTTTGGCCTACAACTCCCAGAAATCTCAGCCAGTTTACCAGATGTTAGGATTTCTGAGAGTTGAAGGCCAAAACATCTGGGGACCCACAGGTTGGGAACCACTGAACTAAAGGGTAAATCCCTGAGTAAAATCCAAGCTTGGGTTGTACATTGCCCTAAAATGAAAAGTTCATTGCAGTGGGAACTTTGAATGATAATCCCACTGTATAGGTTTAATGTGTAAAACATATCACCTTATGAAGTACAAGTATTGAAATCAATTACTTGAATCTTTAAAATAATGTATTCTGGATACTTCTCAGAAAATGATATATATAAGTCTGAGCTGCTAGTTAATTAAAAATAACATTTAGCTGCATATATTTCACTGATGTATACAGAGATCTCTAATGATTTACTTGGAAATTGTATCATTTTAAATAGTTTTAAGATGAATGCATGACTAATAGTAAACTCATTATTTCTCCATCAGATCCACAGATATCCGTGTGAAAAATGAGACACCAAGAATCTCTTTCTCCTTTACTGTCAGCATGCCTAATGACAGTGCCAGTTTGGTTCCTAGAGCTGAAGTGGAAAAAGCAATCAGGTGAACTTATGGTCCAGCAAATAGGGCACAAAATGCTCAATTGTGATGTTAAATCCCAGTTTCCCTTCTCCATACCAATCATGGTTTGCACAGATTTACAAGGAATATGAAACCATAACTTTGCTAAACAAGCCATCATTTCATGTTATTTGCAGATTTGATCAATATGTTTTCTCTAAGAATCTCTAGGTCCTTCAGCATGACTCTGTGGTCAGCTTCCATCAGATGTTTACCACAGAGTCTGCCAGAAGTTGACCATGCAATCATGTTGGAGTGTCTAGAAATTGCTTGAATGAATACTTCTCTAGATCTTCCAGCGTGTCCATGGTTAGTTTCTGGTGGAATTTGACTTTATAGTCACATTGAGGGATGTAGATTCCCAGAGAGATCCCTTCAGGCAAAAAATAGCCATTTTTATTTGCATTTTTTCTATTTCCATAGGGTTCCTGCACTCTTATCCCTGGCAAAAAGTGGAGGGCCTAATCTATAAGCAATTCAAGATGACTATAAATCTGATGTATAAAAACTGTCCACTTTATTTATCCACTACAAAATAATCAGAAATTATTCCATTTAGGAAAATAGTTTCTGTTTAGGTCTCACTAAGGATATGAATACATGTACTTATTGAGAAGCCCATTGAGTTCAGTAGGATTTACTTTTAGATAAATATGAGTAGGCTACAATATAATATCCACTTGAAAGTAAGTCCGATTGAATTCAGAAATGCCAAGGGTTACACAATATAAGCCTATAAAAGAAATCTCAACAAAAAGCAATTGAAGTCAAAACATATGTTTAAAATAGAGAAATTATTTTTCTAGTGTAGTACATATTTCAGGAAGAAGAGAATGGCTAATAGAGCCTTGAAAAGAAATGTAAGTTTGGATCTTGACTCTTTCAATTTACCTTTAATGAAAAAGTGGAGTAGGCAAAGTTAAGTTTTGGAGAACTTGAGAAACAAGGAGAAAACGAATAACGTGACAGATAAGCTAATTATTAAAAAGTAACAATAGTACAGGAGGCAAGGAAGGTAGAATCGGAAGCCTTAGGCTCATAAAACATTTTGCATTTTGGTTCTCATAGGCCACCCAAAATGTCCAGTGGTGAAGCACTATAATAGCTCATATCCAAAACAGCTATAGGGCTAAATGGAAAGCACTCTGCATCTAATATGTTATGGTGTGAGCTTTCTCATATTAGTGTTGTTTTTGTGTGCTGTCAAATCATGTCTGATTTATGGCAATCCTAAGGTGAATTTATCTAGGCCTGTCTTGGCAAAATTTATTCAGAGGGTTGCCTTGGTCATTCTCTGAAGCTGAGAGCGTATAACTTACCCAAGTTCATCCAGTGGGTTTCTATGACCAAGTAGTGATTCTGGCCTCGGATTCAAGCCCTAGTCCATCTCCCAAGCCAATATGCCACTCTTGATCATCCATGTGTTGAAAGGCAGACAATAACACTGATAAATAGACCCTACTCTTGCTTTACAGTATGTCTCGGAGTCGCATCAATGAAGCGTTCAAACTAAATGATGAAACTTTGGAATTTGTTGGAATCTATCCCACTTTGGCGCCACCTTATGAACCCCCAGTCACTGTATGGCTTATAGTATTTGGAGTGGTCGTTGGCATTGTAGTACTTGCATCAATTGCCTTGATCGTCATGGGAGTGAAAGACCGAAGAAGGTAAGGGATTGTTTGTTTGTTTGTTTATTTATTTATTTATTATTTGAACTTATATGCCGCCACTCCCCTGGGGCTCAGAGCGGCTTACAAGAACAGGCTGAAATTGAACACAATTTAAAAACAATTTAAAACAATTTATGAGCAGTTGTGCTCTTTCAAACTGATACAGACTCATTTTGCGTAGCAGAAGAAACTAAAAATATTCCTAGGTGACACTGTTTTGATCTAATTCAACAACACAGCAAAGAGATCCTGTTTATCAGTGGTGCTTCTTCAACCATTCAGTATACTAGAGTCTTGATTTAAGGTCAGTTTTGCATTTCTGGCCTCACAATGTAAATTGAGACTGATTTAAATGAGAAAAGCTGGTTACAAAGGGAATCATTGGAGACTGGACACTGTGTTCCAATTTCATTCAAGCTACCACCAATGTTAAGGAGGGTTTTTTTCTTCTTCTCCCTCATACCCTTGTTTTTTTTTTCCTTCCAGCAAGAAGTTGCTTTCAGACACTTAATTACTTACTTATTTAAGGGGTAATATTGTACATTTGAAGTGTTGTAAATCAGGAGTGTACTGACTGTTGTTCTTGATGCTAGCAAGCCTTGTATCAAATGTGCAGCTCTTATTACATACCAATTTATCCTTGTTCTATGCAGGAGAAGACAGGCAGCACAGAATGATTTAGTCCGAACCGATAGAGCCAACCCTTATCCAGACTATGGAGAAGACAAGTTCATGTCCCAAGAAAGAATTAACAACTCAACGGCATTCTAAAGCAATAATAACAATGATAAAAGCAGCCAGTTCATGACTCTTATTTATACTTGCAAATCAGTGCTAACTATATGAAACAGGAAGTGTTGCCTGAATGCAGCTCATGTTAAACGTTAAGTGGACAGCTGAAGCACTGCCGTATTCATGTACCACTAGTGTCTGGCAATTCTAACCAACTATTTTCAGTGGAATAAGCATGAACCAAAGACCCACACTAGTCTATGTCTAATGGGTAAGTGGTGATGGAAACAATCCCCTCTGAGCAGTTAGCAAATATGGTTAGTCAAAGCATAGTAGCCACCATCTATTCAACATTGCTGATGTGGCCCTGGTCAAACATTCAGAACCACATATTGGCCTGGATGCTAAATTGTTCAGGCAGCCTTGGCAACTATGCATGAAGTATTCATTTATTACACAATGCATATACATGGAGTCCATATACTTGTAGGATCGAAAGAGTTGCTATGTCAGAGATTAGTAATCAGGTTGTTAGTGTCTCTCTCCCTCCCACACCACCCCGCCAAAAAAGGATCTGAATGTTGACACAGAGTGAGTTCCTCTACTTATGCCTTTCTCTGTTAATGCTAATCCCACCTCATGAGAGAAAATACAGGTGTTTTACTCATATTAATACCGTTAGTGAGGAATGTATTGAAATGTTTCAAATAGCCAGCTATTTGTCTTGGAACACTTATTTTATTTGCTTACTCTTATTTTCGAGAGTTTTTTATCTACACTAAAAACAGACATTTAAAAGAAAATTTATTTTCATTCCTTCTTTTTTAGTACACGATTATTTTATGTAAGAGATTCAACTTGTTAGTAAACTTGAAATGACATGGCTCTTAAAAATATCAGTAGGACCACCTGTGTATAAGACATGGAGCACTTTATATTTATCTATGCAATGTCTACAATGAAAAGCTGTTTCTTACTTTGTTTCAATCTTTACAACTCCAGTGATAGAGCTGAATACATTTTAGTCCCAATTGGAGTAGACTCATCATAATCAATGATTTTTATATTAATTTTGATTGGGGGTGAAAATTATGTGACTCTCCAGATGTTGTTGAATGACAATTCCAGCACAGCCAATGGTAAAGACAGTCGGAGTTGTCACATAACCCCCACTTGTAGAATGAACCAGTAAGTTATTTCCTTTTCAATACATCTACCTAGGACTAAAATGTCATTTAGTCCACAGAATGGAAAGAAATAATAATAGCAGAATACTTTTACACGATGTGGGTTCCCCTCTTGATTTTCTTTAAAGTCTCATGTTTTTCAGAGGACACATTTTAAGACTTCTCCCACATGTGGAGAAAATGCTGCAAAGCTGTGTGCTGTGGGAACAATCAAGTCATCTATAATAGTTTGTCAATAACACAATCTGTTGCTGCCATATTCAGGCCATCCTCTGCCCTTCAGTTCTTCATACAGATCCTTTTGTAAAAATACTCATGCTGTAATCTGAAAACACACACATATTTAAATAAGAATAAATCAAGAAGCAAAGTCTGTGCAGTATCTCATTTCTTTTATTAAATATTTAGTCACTGAAAGATATTCTTTTTATTTACTCTAAGGTTCATGGACAGGGTTCATTAAGTACACTGAACACAACACTTTACTTGAAGACACAATGCTAGGTATGCTCTCTCTTGAAAGCCCAAAGTTCCGCCCAGAACAAGGTGCATCTGTATTGTAGAATCCTAGCATCGTAAGAGTTAAAGGGCTATCTAGGGGTTTCTCTACACCACTGGTTCCCAACCTTTTTTGACCAGGGACCACTTGACCAGAGGTCATTTGACCAGGGACCACTCTCCAACATTAGTACCAAAAGAGTTACGAATCAGTTTTGGGTCAACTTTAGATTCGGTTTGGTTATTTGGGATGCTGATTCAGAAAATTGCATTGGATAGACCACATCTGCTCTAGTTTCTGATACAGAACATATGTCACCCAGTAGTCACCATCTGCTCAGCCACAGAACACCATGTTTAACAAGACTCTGCACTATAAGAGGGTTTTGTGATACTAGTTGCTTTTGTTGCAACAGTATAGTAATGGTGAGGCCATGGACCATATTTTAATTCTTGCGGGCCACTGGTGGCCCACGGGCCACAGGTTGGGAACCACAGTTCTACACTGTAAGGTGAATGCAACTTAACTATAATACCAGATAGACATGGGAATTGCTTTTACAAAAACATTAGCCTTTACTGTTGAAGAGTGCTAGTGACTCACCAAACTACTACTCCTAAGATTGTACAGCATTGGGCCATGGCAGTTAAATTGGTGTCAAACTGCATTCAGTATAGATGCACCCTTTCTATAAAAAATACAATAACAGCAACTGAGTTGGCTATGACATACAAAAAACTCATACATAAGGAGCAAGCGCTGTTTCCCAATTCTGTATGTCACACTTATTATTTTTATCTTTTCCCATTATATTAGGTGTTTCCATATTTGCATTACATGTCAAGAGATTGTGGAACATAACTCAGAATGTGTTGTACATGTTCAGTTTAACTTGAACTCACTAGCAACCTACAGCATAGTCTCTAAGGTAGAGCAAAAAAATTTCAATGTTGCTCTCCCTCATTTAAGCCTTATAATCACTATTGATCTTCTCTGTTCGCCACTTTAAATATAAAATGTATAATTTGACAAATGCTTCTAAAGTACAACTTAAAAGAATAAGCAAGGAGAAGGAAAATCAGGTAGGTGTATTCTTTAGGGCTTGCCTTCTTTTCTTTGTGGCTCCAGGATAGAAAGCAGCTCACGAAAATTAGGGCGTTTTTCAGGCAACTGTACAGAAAAGAAACCGTGTTTAAACTGGCAGATATAGTCAGAATTTCAATAGATGGGTTACTGCAAAATTGTTTCATCAAGAGATTCTATTTATTCATCATATTAAAAATGGCAGTGGCCAAGAGCAGTATGACTGACTGGCTCTACATTCTTTAAGCTTATCACTTTAATATGGAATACCTGAAGTATGCAAGAAAAATCGTATCTATATATGTGTATGTTAATTACAAGCCTATAAAAGCCTGTGTGGTGCTTTTGAGTGGTGGACTAAAGCTCGAGGACACCCAGCTTCAAATTCCCATTGTGTCCTGTAAAGCCACTGGATGCCTTTAAGTCATGTTCTCTCAGTCTTAAAAGAAGGCAATGGAAAACTTTTCTGAATACTATTCCCCAGAAAATCATATGATGGAAACAACAGAAGTTGGAAACAATTTGGCAGCATATAATAACAAATAATTATGACTGTAATAAATTTCCTTTTTTAAAAGAGGGAATAAAGATCACTAGATCTTTACTGTAACTCTCTAAGGGTACACCCAGATTAATAGAAAAGTCAAGTTCTTTCCGATTTTACACTGGGTTATAAAAAACATCCTAGGCAGCTGGTATAAAAAGTTTCTGATCATTCCAGGAGGTGATAGAAAATATTCCAGGGTAAACAAAACATGTATGAATCTCCAAAATAAAATAGAAAAGAACAGGAACAAAATCTGGGACTTTCTGTTATTTTCAGTCTATCTGGTTGTGACCTAATAAGTTTCTGAACTCTTATTTGTTAAAGAACTAGGTGAAAGAGTACATGTTTAATTTGTTATCTTTTGACACTGACTTGTCAAAGGAAAAGACATGGGGATCTTTCCCAGTCCGGCTACTTGAGAATCTTTAGCTGGAAATATCAACTAGAACCTGGTGCATTTTGAGCACAAATTATGAATTCTAATACTGAAATATGGGTTCATCCTCAATGCCACCAGCACTTTGACCTTTTCTTCAGTATTTTGTATACTTCAGGTGCTAAAGTATAATGTTGGTAAGCATGCTTTTTCTTATAAGTACTGCACAATAGTAATAGGTGCCCATATGACCTTAATATGTTTTGGATTCCAATTCATAAGTCACTGTCCACTAGCTATAATGGCTGACACACCTGGGGCACCCAATAACATCAGAGGACCAAATGTTGGGAACTAATGTGGGTGGGGGCTTAATGTGAAAATATGGACACATGGCTAGATCATTTACAATATTATTGAATTGAGGAGTATCACTTTGTAAATCTCATATAAAATAATGTACATACCTCATGCCAGCAGCTGTACATGATTTCATAGATGGCTTCAGAAGCCAACTGTGGACGATACAGCCGATAACCCTGGCACACCTTCTCAATCACTTGCATGTTATCATACCGGTCGTAGGGCAGCTTGCCCAAAGTGAACACCTCCCACATTAAAATTCCTGTAGACATGCCCAAAGCAATAAAATTTATAATGTTAGGATGTCCTTGTAGTTTGTGTCTTTCTCCTTTTAAATCCTCAAGAACATATATACTTTAAAATTATTTTTCTTAGAGTTGTTCCAAGAGAGAGACCAGACAAAAACAACCCCTGCAGGCTAGCCCTGAACCCATATATTACTGGGCTGCTGTGAGCTTTTTGGACTGGAAACAGCTTACAGTGAGGCAATGCTGAAACAGGGCTGTGATGTCTTCTGGGAAATTCTGGTTAATCGGTGCGATTGTGTCTGCCATAAGGCCCTTGAGACACCACATCAAAATGGATCAGTTTGTCACTGGTGTTGAGTTTGAGATTGCTGATTTGTTTTTCCTATGAAGTGGGCTGAGTCCTTAATGTGTGTGCAATGAGCCCAATATGGGTTTGTAATTGTGTGGCCAGAAATTTTGCTAAAACAGGTCCCAACCAACAAAATCACCAGAAAAACCAACTTCTCAATTAATCTTAGCATACAACAACATCTATGCAAGCCCTCCCTTCTAGGGTTTATGGACATCCAAAAACCCTTAAGGACTCCACTCCACTCAGACCCATCATGAGCACCATCAGACCCGCCACATATGATTTGGCAAAATTTCTCAGACAAGAGTTCTTTCTTCACTTGCTTCACTGCCAACAGAACCTTTGAAGATGCCAGCCACAGATGCAGGCAAAATGCCAGAGAGAATGCTGCTGGAACATGGCCATGCAACCTGAAAACTCACAGCAAGCCAGTGATTTGACAATGTATCTTTATCACCTTGAGGCCCCTACTTAAATCAATAGTGTTCTGCATTTCCTTATTTTCCCTCCATATTGGCCAGTTGTGACAAAGCAACCTAATGAACGCAAATATTAAGTGGATTACTAGACCATAAACAAGAATATTAGGTGTGCCAAGGCATATCCTTGTCAGCTAAAAAAAATCTCACAGAAGGCAAAAAAAGGGGGCTATGGTAGGAAAAATCTTTCCTGATCCATATTTAGGCAACTAGCGGAAGACTTTGAAAGACAAATAGAATCATGAATTATTTTAGAGATGTTAATTAAATCACACTGATGGGCCAAGCAAAATTCTACTGAGGTTTTGGGGAAATGAGATCTTGTGGCCGATGCAAGGTTTAGCTTGGAACTCAGCTTGAGATCATGGATTAAATTGTCATGATAGCTGGGAATCCTGGTTCCCCAAAATGACTCCTCCTACCAGACTAGCAGACAAGCCATTATTTGGCCTGACTGAGGGCAATAGTGATTTTTTCCCCTATGGTGTAACCTGACCTATTCCATCAAAGCATCGGAGCTAGAATTATCCTAGATATAAGAGAGGACCTCCAAGTGTTTTCAAAATCTGGCGGAAACTGGAGGTTATGCATATACAGTATGTATGTGTGTGTGTGTGCATACAGAAGGCCTCTCCCCACTCCTCTGCACCACCAATGTTTGAAGAGTTAAATATGCTCCCGACTCCCAGAAAACTCTTCTAATATTTTTTTAAGCCAGGAAACAACACTTCCTTTCACTCTCAAGAGCTCTGGGGATCAGATGAGGTGCAGGGAAAGCAGGGCTGTGTTCTCACTAGTCCCAACAGTCACGTACGGAGTATCAAACCTTGCACATAGCCCTCCCCAGAATTATGTAACCACTGCAAGAGTGCACTGTGTCTCCTAGTAAAATTTGCCCCTATTGTTGATTTGTTTTAAAACCCACAATACTGCTGCCTCCACTCTTCTCTTTCATGCAGTTTCATGACACTAAGACACTTTGCTTCAACCTCTTTTACATCTAGTGGAAGGTTTTGCCAGTAGGAATTTGTGTGCCTAAGAAATCCACAAGTCACAAAGCAAACCTGTCAGTTTTAGGTCTGAAACCTGTTGTCAGTCCCCACTAGAAAAGAACCATTGAACCAAAACCTACTGATTGAGGAGGATCTACTCTACTGGAGACGAATGAAGAGACACTATCTTTTGTGAATTGCAACTTGTCCAAAAGGACAAAGCCTATGAGCAATTAGCATTCAAAGTTTGTGTGCCAGTCTCTACTATTGCTTCATGGATAAATCTCCATGCACCAGTGGAGAAGGTTTCATCCTCTGTGAAGCGGATCTTTTCCCCTCCTACTCAACAGAAGGAATAAAAACAGAAAGAAAAGCCCAAATGGCCCTATTTACTGCTACAATTGTTGGTGGATGCTGCACCAATGGTACATTTGAACAACCTAATTGTACTCTTTTGGACTGCTGTCTTCCAAAAAATAATTAAATGACAGAGCTATGAGCCTATTATTGTTTTCAATTTATTTGGTGAAGCATTTAATTGTGACTGTAGTGAATGAAGTGATTTGCTTAAAGAGTCATTCTCAGGCAAGGGGAAAAGTTAGGAAATAAATGTAATAAAGCAAATAAATATGAAGAGAAAAAAATAAGGAACTCTGTGGGTGAAATGATAAGAAAATTGGAACTGAATTTTATTTGACAAAGGGAGTTTGTGGTCTAGTGGTAGTCAGGCAAAGTATAGCTGCAAGATACATAAAATCCCATGGCAGTTTTGTCCCTGAACATTCTCTGTTTGATAGTAAAAAAAATTCTGGGCTCTAAGTGGTCATCAGCTGCCTCCTGTTTTGATAAAATAAAAAAGAAATGAAACTAGAAATATGAATCTCTCTGCAGGCAAATTATTTTACTATTTTTATCTTTGCTGCAAGAGAATAAAAATATTGTATGGTTTTCAAAGAATATTTAAATTTCAGAACTTATCCAGTGTGGGGGGAAATTCATGCTGGTTGTTTTTACACAGAAAATGACATTTCTACACATGCACAGGGGGAAAAGATTCTGCACAAAACAGCATTGTCTGCAATAAAGACATTTCAATGAAGAGAATTATACTTTTTCAGGCAATTTGTTTTCTGTTCCCAAGTGTGCAGAATAAGAAAGAAGGTAACTCACCTAGGAAACCCCTTATCAAGATTTCTCAGCATTAATTTTGAGTGATTTTTGCACTATTCTCAAACAGATTTTGATCCCTAATATAATGATCAGAAAATGTGGTAAAATGTCCAGAGTAGACAAGGGACAAAAGGAGTTGCAGCCTTCTAGGAATCCATCTTGAGGGCAATGCCATTTTCAAGCCCTAACATTTCACTTTGTCTCAAAAGATTGAAGGCACACCTCTTACTTTTAAAAAGAAAATAACAAAAAATGTATTTTCCTATAGGATCCTAAAAGTATTTTCCTATAAGATCTCCTTCTCTGAATATTTTCAAAAACAGGCAGGCTAGATAACTTCTGGGGATATTTTAGTGGGACATCCTGCACTGAGTAGAGGTTCAACTAGATGGTCCTTCCAATTCTATTTCAAACCCATGACAAGTACCGCACTGCTCTTCATTGAGATAACATCTTTCGCTCTGGATCTCCCCAAGAATAGAGAGGAGCCCAGACTTGGTTTTTCTACTCCATTCAGTAGAAATCTGGCCTTAAGAAGCAAACCTGTTTTAGGAGAATTTCCAAGCATTCTGTGCCAGATCAGCAGCAGGTCAGTTTGGAAGAATTTCTTGTAGCTATTTAGATTTGTGACATGTAATTGATTTTTCTTGCTTTATGCAGCATTCTTACTCACCAAAGGCCCACACATCAGACTTGCTGCTGAACTTAGTATAATGAAAAACCTCTGGTGATGACCATTTGATAGGAAATTTAGTTCCTAAGGAGCTGATATACTGGTCATCCAGGACATATCTATAAAAGAAGAGCCAGTATTTAACCCATTGTCTGTTAGAACAAGTTAGAACAAAGATTCTACCCAATGGATGAACAAAATGTGTACTATAGAAACTGGCAATGACATAGATGATCTACCTGACACTAACATCAACTTTTCATGTATTATCTTTCTGGGCAGGTGTTGTTTTAAACATTTGCAACAGAACTACCAAATGGAGCCAAACATCTGTATCACACGAACAAGCTTTTTAAGGCACTGGCTTTGGCAACAAATATTGCAATTCTCCTCTGGTAGAGGTAAAATCATCTTAATTTAAGAAGTTCATTATACCCTAATATTGGGTTTTTTTTGTCCAACAGCCAGAGGCTGGAGATGAATACATTGTGTATGACCTCTTTTACTGTCATATTTTTTTTACCCACAATCCCAATCAGGTGTTTGCACACATGAGAGAAATTGGCAGGAGCTTTCACAGACACCATGGCAACCTGCTATGGATTTGAAAAGAGTTAACTTTTCACACTCCACTTAGGCATTCCACAGACAAGGACAATTCCCAATTACAAATATGTAAACTTAACTGCGTTATTTGTTCTCCACATTCAAAGGTGGATAACTTGCCAGAGAACAGGAACGATTTTTGAAAAATCTGAATGTTTAACAGAGGTACCTTTTCTTTTTTTTTAAAGGTAGCTATAGAGGAATCTGTATTAATGCTAAAGGGACTTACCTTGTCATTCCAAAGTCAGACACCTTCACTGTCAAGTCAGAATCAACCAAGCAATTCCTAGCAGCCTTTGAAAAGAGCATAAGAAATCATTGAGGCTTGTTGCACACTGGGGAAAAGTCCGGTCTGACCCAAGTTTGAAAAACCCATACCGATGAAAAACCCTGCACTTTCCAGAGGGAGCAGGGAGTGTCAAGATGCTCAGCCAGACCTTTAGGCAGGGCACTCAGGAAACGACAAGCCCCTCCCCCCACCCCAGAAAAGCCTTAAAAAGGAAAAAAAATACTTACGTGGTCACCACTACCCTGCTGTCAGCCCTCTCCTGGTGCATAGAAATGACACGCCTTGAGAAAGGCGGGGGGGGGGGGGGAGGAGAGGGCTGACAGCAGGGTAATGGCAGCTGGATAAGTATTTTTTTTACTTTTAAAGGCTTCTAAAAGGATTTTGGTGGTGGGGTAGGGTGGGGGCTGTCTTGGGTTTTCCGGGCTCCATGATCCCCAAGCCCAATCCACACCCACAGCTGGAAAGACCCAGGTCTTCTGAACCATCCGGATCTTTCCATGCATCAAATTAATTTGGCACAAAGCAGGGTTTTCCTGCCTTATACTGAATTAATTTGCTTTTACCCAAGGTGTCATTTGGTTGCCCCAAATAAAAGCACAAGAGCTCACACATTTTACACATTGTTTGGATGCACCCTGAGGGACAATATGGTGGTAATCAGTGTTATGAATGTCCAAATTGGGCATCCCTCTTCCCAACTTTAAAGCTACTTTGATTCTCATGGGAGAAGACAAAGATGTATTATTGATACATTCATTTAAAGGTCTAGAGAGTTTAGTCAAAAATTAGATCCAGAAAACGTGGGCCAACTTATCCACAGGTCAATGTAAATACTGTACCTTAAGTCTTATAAAAAACGAACCCTAAACTTATCTGAGTGGCAATAGAGAAGGGGGTGGTTCTCTTTTTTAAAATATAAGAATACTTTTAAATATAATAATACTATACCTTAAGTTTGATAATAAAAGAACAATTCTCTTTTCTGAGTAGAGCAGTAAAAAGCCTTTCTGAATGCTTGAATGGAAAAATAACAGCAGAAGCCAGGGCACCTGAACCCCTGAAGTAGTAGATCTGATGCTTTCCTCCATGAAATGACCCTTGACTTATCTGAGTCATATCAAAATCCATAATTTTACCCCCAGCCTGACTTTGACTGATACATGGTGTCAACTTGTATGGTTATTTTTTTCCCTCTATGCCATTTCTATAGTGTCATCTCCAGAACAAATAAATGGTTAGAAAGCATGCTTACCAAATCTCGGTGTATAAACTGATGACTCTCAAGGAAAGCCATTGCTTCACAAACATGATAACACATCTCTACTAGCTGAAAGGGATGAAGCTCCTTTCCATGGTTTTTCAAATAACCGAGCAAGCAGCCATTAGCCATATATTCAGCCACAATATAGATGGGGTATGTCTTGGTACACACCCCATATAATTTAACAAGTCTGGGGTGGTCCAGCTTCCTAAAATGAAAGATCGTGCATGTACATTTAATTTTTCAGATGTGTGAAGCTACTCCATTAAACAGTTAACTAATTAATGCAGTATTACAACTGAGAAACATTAATCAATTTCATGGACCAAAACAATAATTAGAGATACGGTTTAAACTCTCACATGCATCTAAAATATTTATAGTGTGAAGGGAAACCTCTCATTCTCCAAAAGCCCTAGGAGAAGTTTAAGGACAAACTAGTTTTCAAATAACGTACTTTTGAATAAATTGGAGAAATGACTATGTCTGACTCATAAACCATAGTTGCCCACCCTTAATTTATGGTGTAAATAAGCTCCTTCTTATAGTGCAAGCATTAATGTAAACAACAAGCAAAGCATAGTAATATCTCTTCTGTTGCCTTCTTGGTTAAAACTTATATTGATGGGAGGGTTGGTTCGTTCATATTTAATTTCCCCTTCAGGTTTAAACCAAGCATTTTAGATTTTGTGTTATTAGCGGGGATATAATTCTTCTCTAATAGTTTTTTGAAAGCTATGTATTTTTTTTGGAGATTTTCTGTAGTGAGAAGAAAATTGCTAATATTAGCTATGGTTTCCCAAAGGAAACCATAACTAATATTAGCAATTTTCTTCTCACTACAGAAAATCTCCAAAAAACTACATAGCTTCCAAAACCTATCTGCAAATAAGAACTTATTCTGTGCAAAATTCAAATGTGATACTTTTATACAGAAAATAGTATTTTCTATGCAGAAAACACCCATCTTCTATTCAGAAATGCCATCTTTTTGTAAAGCAAGAACAGCCAAATGAGAATTTTGCACGGAAATGCAAAGATGATTGCCACTCTGGGTTCTTCTCATTTAAGTTTCTTAACACTTGAAAAACATGTTTTTGGTTATTGAGTAGACAAAAACAACTACACCCATAACTATGGACCTTATAAGACGGAGGCTGTCCTCCATTTTTACACACTTAAAAGACAAAATCCCATGGATCCCATTGAACGACACACAACCCATTCTGTGAGTTGTTTGGGACTGTCTCTGCAGTATATAGAAATGAGCTCCCCTCATCTCCTTGTGCTTAGAATGCATTTGTCTGTTTTAAGTCTATATTCTTAAATTTCAGTGCGGATGTGCATGTGGGCTGTCTTTTCATGCCTCACGATGCTCCTTCTGCCATCATTACTAATTGGATTTCTGTCCCCCCCCCCCCCCCCTTAAAAAGTTGTGGTAACTGCACAATTTTGAACTTTGGAAATCCTGCAATTTCACCATTTCTTAATTTTTTCAAAAACCCTGTGACAAGAGCACTCTATGGCCAATAGAAAGTGGGGGGGAGACAAGACCTGCCTGTGTGATAAGAAATGAAGTGCAGAGTTTAACTACAAATGGGAGGAGGAGATCGTTTGTGATGGGTGTTGGTAAACTATCTTCTTTCAATACGGAACGCCATGGGAAGAAAACAATTCCTCCCACTTATCCACCTTGTGAGATAAGTTCTTACTTTTGGAACTTATAATTGCAATTGCATGAAATGAAGCTGGTGGCTATGTTTCACTTACTGTGTGAGTATGTCTGTGTTTGTAAGTGGACACATAAGAATACTAGTACAGAAGAAAAAAAGTTACTTACATCATGATTTCTGCTTCTTCTATGAATTCATCTTCAGACATACATCCTTCCTTTATCATTTTAACAGCAACATCATATTTTCCCTTCCATTTTCCAACCTGCACGACTCCAAACTGACCACTTCCTATTTCTCTCTGCAGCACAATATCTTCACGCTTGAGTTCCCAGGGCCCTAGTTTGACAGAAATATTATGTATTTATTTGAGCTTGTTTGTTCACTTATTATTTTTTTCTCAACAGGAATGGTTTTATTGGGAAAAATAATAAATTCAACATATAAACCCTTGTGAAAAAAAAAATCCTTCCATACCATTTTCCAAAGGTGCTGTGGATGGAATTTTGTTTGTCTTTGTAGAGACGGCATGTCGAAGTCTTGTAACCATACCTGAAAAGTACATGTACTTTATATTTTAAGTTATAATGCTACTTATGGTATATCACTAAACACTAGATTTCCATGAGACTCAATTTATTGAATTCACTGACAGATATATACTTCTTCCGGTTGTGAAAATTTTAACTAAATGCTTACTTTTCAATTACTATTACCCTTTTGAGGCTTTATACTCATACAGGCCTATTTTCTGGATTATTTCAAGATCGAAAACATGATTTCCAAACTACCCAACAATGGTACAAGATCAGGAAAGCCACAACAACATGTGGTAAGCTCCAGGAAAATACGGGAGCTGAAGACTAAAACATCTCGAGGGGCAGAATTTGAGAAATTGATGCATGCAACAGCCATGTCTCCATAACAAGTAAAATTATATTCATGAGCAAAACATGAACCCATGAAGCACTAAAATTACCTGCTGAATTATGTTGGTGATAATGAATAAGCTTGGGAAGTGAATTGAAACCGTAATTCTCTGCCAGGAAAAACTGATTTGCGCTGTTTACATGAACATGATAGTGTTTCACTATTCCTTTTTTATCTCTGAAAAAATACAAGCAATTGTTACATTTGGAAGATCTCAAATAAACGCAGAAAAGGAAAAAGTCACTAGTATGATGCCTTAATAGTTGTACATGTTTCTAAACACTATTTTGTACATATGTTACATACTTACTTGTTAGTCATGCTAAGTACTGATACTGTGTACTTCCCCACATGACTGGAATCACGAACCATAAAAGCACCATCTTTCCCCTTTTAATAAAAGGAAGAATAGTATCAGAAGACAACTTAATAGCCAAATTGCTATAATAGGTCTTGTAATATTGTCATGGTGCTATTACAGTTGCATTTAAAAAAAAAAGCCAGATGAACGAATCTCAAAAGGAGTGTTGGGTACAGGAGTTGGTAACTGTGATGGCACACCAGGAAGATCTAATGAGAAACCTAAATGTGTCTGGCTATTTTCCCAGTGACCATCGATATGCCCTAATTACTATAACTCCCCCAAAATAAAACTCTACAAACAAGAATAAGTTTAACAATAGTTTACTAAATAATCAAGGTAAATTACAACAATGTACAAAGGTGAAGATTGATTATGATAATATAACTCTGAGGTAACAAATTACTATTTCTATGAGGTAAATATAACTATATACTATGGGGGATGTATGACTATAAACTATAAGGCAAATCTAACTATTCTATCTATAAACTCTAAGGCAAATACATGGCAAATACGTGTTATAAACTTTAAGGCAAATACGTGATTAGGATGGCCTGTTCAAATTGCTAGGCCAGACCAGACACTATCTGGCAACTATCTATAAGCTAAGACTAACAAAGAATGGGAAACGAAGTTCTATAACCAGCCCATTCTGGCTCTGAGTCAGAATGGGCTGCACCAACCGAACTCGGCCTCTAGGGGGAACCTAAGCTCTCCCCTAAACTTGGTAAAATGGAACAGTCCAACTGAGAAATAAACAGGCCGAGACATCACACTCCCCGCTCAAATTTGGAACAAATTTGCATATACAAACTATAACAAATCACTTTATACAATTAAATAAAACAAACTTTAAACTTTTAATAAAACCACCAAGTCTGTGATAAGTCTTTGGTGAGTATCAGTCTTTCAGTTGGAGTCCGTCTTGATTGGAGTCTTCCTGATATGGTCATCCACACTCGGACACTCTTCTTGGGTAACACCCGTATGCCAACTGTTCCAGGAAGCACTTTTGTCCTTTAAAACAATGTCTCTTACCCTGACATCCTCGTGGGAGTGCTGTCCAACCTTTCTTCTCTGGAGTTGACTCAGGAAGCTCCGGAAAGGTCAATGGTGTGTTGTCCTTTGGAGAACCTGGGTCTGCGAGGCATCTGGAACCCGACAGCCAGCTGGAACGCAGCAACTTCCGAGCAGATGCCCCTCGGGAAATGATGTCTGCAGGTCTCTCCTCAGCGGCGACATGAATCCACTGATTTGGCTCAGCACAGGAAATGCTCTTGTTGCCATCTGGCCTATTGCTGGTCTCACACGCAGTGTTCGGCCCCAAACGAATGGAATCCTGGCAAGCTGACTTTTTGAGCAATGCCTTCTTGTGGGATGGCACTGCTTCTTTGTTTGGAATGTCCATAAATCTTTGTTCTTCTTTGGAGAAGCTTAAGTCAACGTCCCTACAAGCGGATTCAAAAACTGACGAGTTGTCAATTATCGAACTTGAACAGCAAACACTGATCTGGCTTAAACAGCTTTGCAATTGTGTAGGGCGTGACTTGGAAGATTTGCTGTAGCCCACTAGCTTGGATATGGCTGGAGGGCACATTTTGTCCTTGCAGACTGGCCCTATGACTATCCACCCTAACGGAAGCTTCTGGGCGATAGGAGCTCCTGGAGGGCCTTTTATTTGTTCTAGGATTTGAAATAAATCCGGACAGTCTGAACCTAAAAGGAGAGCTATGGCGGCCTCTAAGTCTAAGTCAGGGATCTGACTTTTAAGTCTCTTCAAATGAGGATGACTCTCAACCACTGATTTGGTGACTATTTGACCTTTGTTCCTTGGTATGGTGGAACACTCAAGCAATGCAGGCAACTTGAAACTTGTCTTGCTACTACACGGGGAGATGGTGAAGCCTGATGTAACTCTTCCCTGCAGCTTCTGTTGGCCATTGCAGGTGGACATTACGTACTCTATAGTTTTGGCTTTGATGTTGAACATATCAAAGAAACTAGGGGTAGCTAAAGACGCATCGCTCTGGGAATCAAGGGCAACATAAAGTCTCTTCTTCAGTTGAGGCTTTCCTTGAGGGAAAACCTCAGCCAAACAAATCGGGTGGCAGATACGTTGCTGATCGGAGCCCTGACATAGCTTGGTGCAAGCTACAGCGGTATTATTTTCTTCCTTGTGAAGACTAGGATCAGGCTTGGTTGCAGAGCTCGACCCTCCCTCTTTAGAGTTGACTGCTTTACTCCCGGCTTTAAAATTGTGCATGGCAGTGCAATGTTTTGCACTATTGCACTCCGTACATTTTACTGTAGACTTGCAGTCCCTTGCAAAATGTCTTTGGGAACTGCAACACCTAAAGCAGACCTTTGCCTTTTCCACGATGGCAACTCTTTCTTCATACGGCCTTTTAGCAAACTCGGTGCAGTCTGCAAGACTATGGGGGCTTTTATGTAGAGGGCAAAGAATTTCTTTAGTCTCTGGTCCACACTCAATAACTTCTGTGGACTTAACAGAAAAGGCAGACCTTTTGGCACCATCTGGCAGGTTCTTCTGAGCTTCAAAAGACCTTTCCTGTCGAGGGCCTTGGTAAAGAGTGGGAAATCCTGTGTGAGGATCATTTCTTTCTCTTGCAACTCTGTTTACAAACGCAACAAGGTGTGCAAAAGAAGGGTATTTTTGCATATTCTGCTCCTTATAAGTGAAGACTTCTTTTCCCCATGCTTCTTGAAATTGGAAGGGGAGCTTTTGCAGAATTTGCCTCTGTGTGATGTATTGGTTTAGACATGCCAATCCAGGGAGCTGTGGGTTGGCCATGGCAGATTCTAACTCCACTAACAGGTCACTTAAATCCCATAGTTGCTTACAGTCCTTGAGTTTAAGAACTGGAAAACTATGAAGTCTATTTAGGAGCGAAGTCTCTATTTCAGAGGAGGCCCCATATCTCTCTTGCAGTCGTGACCAGGCGGAATCTAGCGCCCTTTCAGGGTCTGATACATGAGCGGCATAGACTCTCTGAACTTGTGGCGCAGAAGTAGGACCCAGCCAAGAAATGAGTAAAGTAAGCTCCTCATCAGCAGATAACTGTAAATCTTTTATAGCCCTTTTAAAGGTTGTCTTCCAAAGGTGGAAGTCTTCTGGCTGGTCTGAAAACTTTTGAACCCCCTTATCTTTTAAGTCTCTCTTGGGGCTTTTGAAGAAGGAGGGGTTCCAGGCCATAGATGGCAAGGAAAACATTTGATTTGGTGCAGAAAAGACTGCTTTTTCCCTCCCTGTGCCTTCACCCTGACCCAAAGGAGAATCACCTGAGGCTATGGTTTGGCTGGGGAAGGAATTCTGGACACAAGGTGCATTGTCCAAAAACTCCACTTTAACTTCTTTCTCAGGTTTGGGGTCAGGGAGGGACCAGTTGGCAGGAACAGGGGAACAGGTGGGGAGCATAAAGGACTGGCTCCCCGCTGTAGATTTCTGCACTTTGACAGGACTCTCATCTTCGTGAAAGACAGCTGCTGATGACTGATGGTTAAGCTGAGATGCAGATCTTTCCCCCTCAGCATTAGGCAGATCCTCTACTGTGTTGGTATAGATGGGGCTTGGCTTTTTGGTAGTGACATCTTTGTCAGACAGGAGAAGAAATGACATCTTTGATTCAATGTCCTCCTGAGGCAGCAGCCTAACATTTTCAGGAATCAACTCATCCTGAAAAGCTTTGGCAAGAATTTTTGCCCTAACAGCAAGCTTGGCTGCTTCCTTGGCCTTTTCAGTTATATTTCTTTTGCTGATAGCTGGGCTTCCATTTCAGCTTGCTGTATAGCCTGCTTAGCTTGTATTTGAGAGAAGTCAAGCTCTTTGGCAGCCATAGCTGACTCAGCCTCTGCCTGCAAGATCTGCGCCTTGAGCTTCATCCTCTCAACTTCTTTGAAATGTTGAGCTGCCACAGAAGAAATCTTACTGTGGGAAGATGATGTACTACTGGAATTTGATCTATGTGATCTGTATGTGACAGAACTTTTGACACTTAAGGGATGCTGAGGGTAGAAACCCTTGCTGGACTTGGGGCTTCTAGGAGGGGATAAAGAGTAAGGCTCCCTCAGCTGAAATCCCTGAAGCCGAAACTGTGCAGCTTCAAGCACGGCATTAAACTTTCTTTCTTTATTTTGATAGTCCAGTGATAATACTTGTAGTCTTGCTTGGGCATCATCATCATTGATGTTTGTAAGGACTTGTTGTTGCCTTTCTATAATAGTTTTCCAGAGTAAAAAACTATCCTCGAGCTCTTCTTTATGCACTGCTATTACCTCAGGGTCTCTGGAGGCTAACAAGGTGTTCATGCCATACTGCAGGCGTTTCCAAGCACTTTCTGCCTTCACAATTAAAAGACTTTCCCTTTCCAGCAACAGCTGTAGGGCCTTCTCTGTGGGGTGCCTAACCCTATGTGAATGGGAAATGTGTACATGCCTGTCTGCACTTCCATCAGAAAGCCCATCCATTCTTGTTGTTCGCTGGTTGCCGAGGCAACAACTCTATGTGGGTGAAGAGGACTGAGTGTGAGGCAAAATGTTCACACAGCCTACTGTCACCACCTATACTATAACAGCAAAACAACAATTTACTGGAATAGGTATAAGAGTCTTCTAACTCCTTTTCCTCAGAAAAATGCCAGAACAGGCGCCAAAACACCTATTTCCTGCTCTTTTACACTATAAGCACAAATCCCATAGAAATCTATGTAGGCAAAATGGCTGCCGCTTCTTTGAGGGGAAAATAAGGCTGACACAGTTCTTATATTACTATAGTAGGCTTAAAGGATGAACACAAAATGGCTGCCAAACTGTAAAAAACCCTTTTGGCGCCAAATGCCCCCTTAAAACAAATAGCAGATGCTAGCCTTGCCCATTTCACTCTCTGACAGGAAACAAGCCTCCAATATCTTTTAAAAGGGCAGGCAGGCAGCTTTTTTACTTTAAAAGCTGCCCCTAACTCTCCTTACTATAAAAGCATTCAATTTAGTAACACTTCACCCAAGTATTCCTATAACTTTGTTACACTTTCCAGTGGAAAAGTGGAAACAGTGCCTTTTTCTCTCACACACACCCTGAGGGAGTGGGCTCTCTCTTTTCTTTGTTTCTATAAGCAATCCGAATCAGCGACAAGGACGATCAGGCTTCTAATCACTGTGAAAACAGTGCTTTTTCTTCTCTCACACCCCCTTTGCAGGGAGTGGGCTCTCTCTTATAACTTTCTATAAGCAATTTGAATTGGCTACAAGCCGATCAGGATCCTAATCACTGTGATGGCACACCAGGAAGATCTAATGAGAAACCTAAATGTGTCTGGCTATTTTCCCAGTGACCATCGATATGCCCTAATTACTATAACTCCCCCAAAATAAAACTCTACAAACAAGAATAAGTTTAACAATAGTTTACTAAATAATCAAGGTAAATTACAACAATGTACAAAGGTGAAGATTGATTATGATAATATAACTCTGAGGTAACGAATTACTATTTCTATATTACTATATTAATGCAGATGAAAATACCATGCAAATGACATTTAAAGTACAAATGAAACATGGGCACAATGAAAGCTATTTACAATCAGATACCCCCATGAAACTGGCTTGAAAGGATTTCAAATGGAATAGCATGGCATAAGGGTGTTATAAGGTTGTAAGAACCACCAACCTTAGCAAAATTCAAAATGAATCCTAACTGAAACCTTCCAATTGTCATCACTTTCCAATATTGTACTTTGTAATTCCAGGAAGCGGTAGGTAAGCAAGCAGAACCAATGCAGAAACTGATTTTAAAAATCCACATGTATTTAAATACTACCTTCTCTTGCAGCAGTTGTTCTGTCTGGGCCCTTGAAAGACGACCAACATACCAACTGCAACAAAAGAGATAGCTAACTTATTATTTTTGAGACAGTTAATGATTTTGAAATAACATCTGAAATTGAATTAGAGAGCCTACTAAAAAAATCTGTTAATTAAATCAGGTAGCACATAAAAGCAAGTTAAAAATCTAAAACCTGCCTATTAATATCACGGGACATGGGATTTCTAAAGATATATTTTGAGGAAAGCTTTACTCCTAAATAAAGACTGTGCTGGAAATCATACAAAACAGAATACTCTTGTCACAATCACAACAAGAGATGAGTACAGAAGCATCTGTTTAATGGAAGAAACCAAATGTTATTTTCTTTCTTTCTTTCTTTCTTTCTTTCTTTCTTTCTTTCTTTCTTATAATACTGGCACTAAGAATACCAGGTACATCACAATTATATGCATGTTTTCACAATAATAAGTCCCACTATAACAGCTTCTAGGACTGCAAAGTGTTGAAGTTGTTTGCAATTTATAATGTAGATTTCAAAGTATGTATGCATGTACAGTATCTTTAAAATGCAGTAGTTATGTGCCGAGTGTAATATATTCCTGTGTGGAAAGAGTTAACTGAACCATGGAGGGAATGGCATTCCTAGAGAGGTCAGAAATCAAGTGTATAAACAAATGGACACAGCGTCGTATGTCCTACATCACTTTGAAATGCAAGAGGTGTGGACTAGTACTGACAACGGTTAGTGAGTTTGCAATGTTACGATCAGAAGGAAAAGAAGCAAGTTTTTGATGTGCTGAGTGTTAAGTAGCTTCTAATGTTTATAGCTGTAAAATGAAGTAGTTTATAGCCTAAAGTGGCTGTGATTGATCTGTCCCTGCCTTGCTGTGCTGCCTATGCCACTGACACAAAGTTCCATGTTACAGATTTCTGGGCTTTAAATAGCCTCTTTATCTTTGATTTGGAGTAACTGTAGGTTATGAGTCAGATGAAGAACTTCCTTAGGTCGTTTACTAGCTGATTCTGGATTAATTACTTTCTTTCTAACCCTACTCAAAGAATTGGTGCAATATTTAAAAGAAGGATGCGATATCTAAATGCATTAAATAATAACAAGAACATCATATAATGGAATCAGTATGCAATAGTATGCTGATAGTATCATCAATGCAATGCACAGACCTTGCAGGTAAAACTATAATAACTTGCAAATATTCATTTTTGTGGTAATGAACACCTTGCAGTGGACACTCAAATACTGCCACTGTATTTTATGAGCTATAATTCCAATATTCAACTACATCCAATGGTCTCCTTACTTATATTTATCAAAGCTGTCTTCCATTTCAGTTGCCTCAGTGGTTCCTCTGCAAACAAAAAAAGGCATGTTGGCTTTTATCATCACTTTTATTGCTGAGCCATAGTATGTTCAACACTACTAAAGAAGCTACACAACAATTTTATAGAATTAAAAGTTATGGCTTTGTTAGTCTGGATCAGTATGCAAAGAGATTTTGTAGCACCTTTGACATTAACTAAAAGAAGTTAGTAGTATAAGCTTTCATAGATAAATAGTGTGTTGTTCACACCATATAGTTTAGCATGGTACAAATCTGCCCATGGAGTAGCCTTGGATTCAGCACTTATGTAGGACCCCCTGTGGTGTAATGGGTTAAACTTTTGTGCCAGCAGGACTGCTGACCAAAAGGTCGGCAGTTTGAATCCAGGGAGTGGGGTGGGCACCTGTCTGTCAGCTCCAGCTTCTTATGCAGGGACATGAGAGAAGCCTCCCACAGGATGATAAAACATCCGGGAGTCCCCTGGGCAACGTCCTTGCAGACGGCCCTTTTTTATCTCACCAGAAGCGACTTGCAGTTTCTCAAGTCACTCCTGACACGAATAAAAAGCACTTATGTGGAGGCATCTAGTTTCCTAAGCAATGGAACCTGAGCAAAGAATATTAGATGAACCAATATGTAATCATTACAGATAAGCATGCTAGAGAGTTGCTACGACAACAGTATCTATGAAAGTGTAATATCTGACTTGCCATATGACAATGAATTGACGCTTTACATGAAATACAGTATAACTTAATGAAAGCAATGTGACCAGCCATTGCCATGCCTGTGTTTCTTTGTAATAAGTCTATATACATTTGCATATACTTATTAGCCTACCAACTAACAGAGAGCTTGCTCATTCTCCCATACAATTATCTTGAGATTCAAATGCTTATTAACACTTAAGTGAAATGTTAGTACTAAGCCTGTCTGTCTGGATTTCACCAATGTCACTAGTTAGGCACCTAGGTGGCCAAAAGGTGATAAGTTTCCCCTTCTGTTGTATCCTATGCTTAATGTAACAAAATGGCTGGAATACAGCTTACCTTAATTCATCGGTGGTCTGAGATATCATCTTCAGATAAGTATGTGGAACAAAGCCTTCATTACTGTAAATGAAAAATACATTTTTTAAAAATACAGGAAGTCCCCAAGTTACAAACAAGATCATTTATGTAGGTTTGTTCTTAAGTTGAATTAGTATGTAAGTTGGAAGAGGTATGCTTTTTAAGTGTAACCCCAGCTATATATGTGTGCTCGTGTGTGTGCGTGCACACACATGCTTTGGATAACACAGAGAAGGGATAACACTGCTGTGGTGTTTCTTTTGCTGCCTATGACCTTGCTCAGAAGATTTTAGAAGATTTCACCACAATTTCTGTCACTGTGAGCACTAGATTTTGAAAAATATGGCTTGTTCTGGAAGCAAAGATTGGTGAGAAAGCTTCAGTGGAGACACATTTTCCTCATGATAACTTCCTGTTGTCTCACTCCTGTTCTTAACAATGAGTCGTTTGTGACTTGGGGACTGCCTGCAAAGGATTACACACACACACACACAAACACAAACACACATGATATTCTCAAAAAAGCAAGATAAAATAGAGGAGGGAGGAAGAAATTTGATTTTATACGTTTATCACAATGCAGGATGATCAACATTGACTTTCCATTTACACTAATGAGGGACCATTGTCAAGACTAGAATAAAGATTAAAGATCAATAATATCTTTTTTTGGGGGGGGGGGGGCGTGATCTTATTGCTACACTCTGTATGAGAATGGTAATAATCTTTGCCATATTTTTTCCTGCTGTTAACATTTCTGCCAGGATGGGGGTAAATAGTTTATGAAAACTTTGGTATGTCAGCAGGTGCCTTAAATGGACAATAAGCTCATCCTTTCCCCAATAAGGCATTCATAGTCCACTTGTACATACAGTTATTATTCATCTCACTTGTGTTTTCAACCCTTCCTCTGCAGAGCCTATAGCAGTATACATGGGAATGTATATTTTGTTAGCCTGATAACCACATGAGATAGGTTAACAAAGACCCCTTCTACACTTACATATAAAATCCAGATTATCTAATTTGAACTGGGTTATATGGCAGTGTAGAAAGGGCCTAAGAGTGATCTTGCATGAACCATCCTCAGTTTTACAATTAAGATTTTAACCTATGTATTCTTGGCCCAGGTCCAGCAGCTACCCGCACAGAACAATATACCCAGAAAAAGTTCAGCTACCTAAGTACCACCTAGATTGACTCTGGCATAATTTAGACAAATTAGCAGCATATGTTTTAAATCAGAGCATTTAATTTTTCAGTAAATTTCAAGTGCAGCATGAGTGGGAAAGTTTTTTAATAGAATATGAACATTATTTCTTAGTAGTGACAAAATGACAGTAGTATTTCTGTAGCAGAAACTTACCCATCCAAATCTCTTACTCGCCACCAGTCAGGATCGTCATCTCTCAGAATATAATATTTGTGGTTTCTGACAAGCCGAACATCAGAGCTTCCTTTTGGTTCATAATTATGAACAGCTAGCGCTTCTTTCAGATATGACTTGTCAGATATTAGACCTGGTAGTTGCTGCAAAAACAAACCCAGAAAAAGGAAATAAATATACCACATCATGAATGTAAAGAAGAATTTATACCCACTTTATCATTACGTAATAATAAGAATACCAACAACAAAGCACATTTCAAGCATTCAGATCATATTAGAAACATTATTTTTGATCCAGATGGAGTCACCCTTGGAGCAGATATGTAGAAATAATTGGACCTCAGTTAGTTTGCCCAAATGCTTCACTGCATCAGTGATTTTCTAACCCTTTTTCTATTACCTTAGGCTTCTCCTGAGTTTTGTCACATCCTTACATTTACTTTACTATATATTTTTTATTAGCCAAATGTTACTGAAATGATTTTCCTGAAAAGAAATCTTAACGTTCAATTTTAAAACCCACCACACATACTGTTCAATTTGCATGAATATTAATCTCCCTCCCTCCCTCTCCCTCTCTCTCTCTCTCTCTCTCTCTACACACACACACACATTTACACACATACAGAGAGAATGAGAGAGAGTAATGTTTGTGCAAGAGTCAGTGGGGATAAACTTGGCAAATCTTAACTGATTCATTATTTAAAAAATCCTTTATTGAGTTGTGTGACCACACTTCTAGTTGTTGAAGTATGTGTTGAAAGAGTAGCAAGAATGATGAAGGGCAGAAGAGCTGCTTTCATAATTAAACAAAAGAAAGTTATCTTAACTGTGCCAGGTATATATCAAACGTGGACTAGGGCTAGGAAAGTGCTCATCAGCCATTAAAATACTGCCCTCATTCATCTCATTTGATGAATTGCCTGTACAGCCATTTTTTATTGACTGGAGGTTCTTAAAGTACCAGTACAGCATGAAATTATATTCTGATTGTTGCACTCAAAGCCGGGAAACACGTTTGTACAAGGAAGAGGAAGCACAAGGCAGCATAAAATCCAATACAAAAATCCAGGAATAATCCTTGGATGCATGAAATATGAACAAAGGCATGAAACTAGAATCCCCTTGACCAAGACTTGACAAGAGTTGTTGTCTCAATTACCAGCATTAACCAGCCTGACTAGAAAATGCCAAAAAGAAAAATGGGTTCCCCTGAAACTGTGGAGACCAAGACTAGAAAATGCCCCCGGCCTCTCTAATATAGACCAGGAAGTCATGTCTTTTCACATATGTGTCTGATACGGGCTTCTGTTGTAAAGGCACTGGGACCTTCGGAGATTCTGCTGAGCAGACTGAAGTTTATGAAAACTAAGTATCCTATCAACCAGCTCATTATCTTCCAACTCATTATTCTCTGCACCTGGGATTTCGGTCTCTGAACTCTTTTCCCTAGAGACTGGCTCCTCTGCACCATTTTGGCAACTCTCTGGAATGTGACCTTCACTAGCTGCTGGAGACACAGACTGATCATTTTCAAGACTTAAAATCTCATGTGGACTCACTGGCCCAGAGTTCCCATGATCCACGTCCACATTAACATTGGTATCAGCCACAATAATGGGCTGAACTGGCTGAACTACAACACCATTTTTTCATGGAATAATTGCTGCATTACACTTTCTTTTCCTATATGTAATTAACTCATCATTTTCCACTGTCAAACCGTATAGCCACATAGTAGCCTATCAATAACAATGACACATTTCTATGTATATGTATGTTCTCAGATATACAGCCATGACACAAACACCTACTTTATACTTGGGGGTCCATCGGCTTTCTCGCAAGTCTTGTGACCTGTAAAGGAGTCTAGGAGGAGGGAAAAGGGTAATTGCCAGCTGTGACATGGGGAGAAGGAGGGTGGAAGATAGGGCCCCTGCCCAGTGGCCCCAAACCATGTTCAGTGCAGCCACTAGATCAGACCCACTTTATGGGTCAGGGTAGGAAGTGACCCCTGCTGAACTACAATGCTGTGCAAACATCCACACACTACCATACGTAACTTGGTGAATGTATCCACATAGGGTTTGTAATAGAACAGAGTCTAATTTACATTACAGAACAGACAGCAGAACAGAAACAAGTTCTGTGTCTTTTTACTAGACTTTGGGAACTGGCCTACTTTTTGTGTTTGTGATATGCAGAATTTAGATGTAAACCCTGCACCAGGCCTCCTCTGATAAGCCAGCCATAAGTAAAGAAGCTGTCAGCTAGGTTTTGCAAATAATTGTCCTAAAACAACAGCTATTGTCATTTAAAAATAGATTTGCATCACTAAAGGTACACCCATCTGCTTAAGGTCATTCCAGGTTACCGCATTTCTCCTTGAAAATAAGTCCACCCATGGAGAAAACAAATGGATGAAAAGAAAGGCAAAGAAAGGGCTTCTCTTTTTTGTCAGGGGTCACTTGTCAGTCCAATCATTCCAGTGGCATGACTGTCCTTTGTATGGATACCAAGATTCACTGCTAAAACATTTCTCACTTACCAGTTGCCCTGGTACTGGTGGGAGCGGTTTCACTGCAGTGCTTGCACTGTGTGGGCTGGAGTCTACAGCAAAAACATGAAAGTCCGAGGTGAAATGCATATCCTACAGCAGGAGTGGGCTACGTGTGGACTTTTGACCCTACTTTTGTGGCCCCAGAAGCCCCCTCCTCAACTTCTTCCCATTTTAGAAAATCAACAATTTTTATGGGATTGTCCACAAACAATAGAGAAAACCTACAAACTACATAAAAGCACAAGAAAATACCCTCTCCCCACCCTTTCAAGCACTCCAAAATCCCATTCTATCTCCAGATATCTCTGTGCCTCTAAAATAGCAACAGGAGGTTAGAAGAAGTGTGAATGAAAAACAGAAATGTTTGGGTTTGGTATGGATGTATGTGTGTGTGTGGCCTACATGCCTGCATGTAATGTGTGCGTGGTAGCTAATTGGCCCCGGCTACCACATTGTTACTCACCCCATCCTACAGATAGGACCTAGAGGTAAGCACTGGGTATACTTTTTGACCGTTTAATTAGTATGGTATCAGTACTGGACTACCCTGGGGAAATTGTTATGGAACGCAGAATTCATTCAGAGGGACTCACAGAACTGTACGTGAACATTCACTTATAACTCTTTTTAAAAGGTCTACAGAGATACATCCTCCAGGCTGAGATCATTGGGTAAATGTGTGACCAGAACACACATCTGAAATTAGAAGGCACAGCTAGCTAGCGCTTTCAAAAATACCTTTACACACAGAACTCAGAAGAAAATTTGTTAATTGTTCAATGTGCATGTGAATATGAAACAGTAAAGACAAATAACAATGGTGCTTGAACAGAAGGTCACTCATTGGTAATTGTTTGAAGCACTTGAGATGCATCTACACTATACAATCAATGCGGTTTGACATGACTTCAACTGCCACGGCTCAATGCTATGGAAACCTGGGATCTGTTGTTTGGTGAGGCACTAACATACTTGGTCCAAGAAGATGGAATAATTTGCAAAATGGCAATACTCATTATTCTATAGCATTGAGCCATGGCAGTTAAAGTGGTCTGAAACTGCATTATTCCTACAGTGTAGATGCAGCTTTGGGCCTTGGTCTGACCCAATCGTGTTTTTTCTTTCTAGGCATGCAGAACTTATACTGGTCTCCCCAAGTCTGGTGCCCTCTAGATGTCTTACAGGCAAGGAATAGCGAGAGGCAGAGTCTAGCAAATCTGTAAAGTGTCAGGTTGGGATCGATGGCTTAAAATCACTTAATAGCCTAACTTTTTGGAGAGAAATAATATTTCAGCTATATTGTTGTCTAAGCAGCTGAGAAGAGACTTTTCATCTAACTGTACAAATTTACTATTGAGCATAAAACAGTAATGTTGTGTGCCAGGAGCCACTTCCAAAGAGCAAGATTTGCATGCAGATTATTTGTTTTGGAAATTGATCGGCTTACTCATACTTTGGTATAATAACAGGACATTGTTTGTAGCTCCTGTTACACTATCTAGGTCAGTGGTTCTCAACCTGGGGTCCCCAGATGTTTTTGGCCTACAACTCCCAGAAATCCCAGCCAGTTTACCAGCCATTAGGATTTCTGGGAGTTGAAGGCCAAAAATATCTGGGGACCCCAGGTTGAGAACCACTGATCTAGGTGAACTCCTGGAGTATCTGTTATATAATTTCATTCTGCTCTCCCACAAACACATATTACTACATTTACATAATAAGTTAATAGACCCAGGAAAACACTAGGTAACAACTCACAAGTCTGACATGTTTGTTTCATTTGTGGAATATTTATTTCAGAGGTGTGGGGAGAAAAGCTTAGTTGACAAATCAGACACAGAAGCCAGCCTCGTCTTGAGACTTGATTGCTTCACCAAAAGTGATGCTGGCATATTTAATTTTTGTAGCATTGCACTGGAGGTACCCAGTAGTTTTGGATGCAGGCAGTACAACAGCTATCAAAAGATGTCTGGCAACAGCCCCACCTCTAACCCAAGGGGTCACTGATAGTTTCAAGGATATCCCAAGAAAGCTCCTTCCAGTTCTCTCTCTCTCTCTGTCTCTCTCCCCCCCCCCCCCCAACCCCATTCTGGAGCATGAAATTCTGCCAGTTTATGTTTGCCTTGCAATGTTTACATCACAGGGAGGAAAATCCATTGGCAGGAGCCAAACACTGATTTTTTCCCTGTGCCCATCAATTTTCTTATGAAAATTCCCGTGCTTGTTAGTATGCCAAATGCAGTGGACCCAGGGACATGGTTTCTGCTCCAAAGATCATTTGGGAGCTGCAAGGACAGCCAAAACTATGGAAAATAAATGAAGAAAAAACAAAACAAAACTAGATGTAAGCACAAATAAGCGTGTATTTTTAATGTCACAAATTTAATAAGGGCCCTTCAATCTATTCTGAAGGCAAACTGCTGGTCCTGGATGCTCCCAATACAAACAAATTCACCTTTGCAAAATGAACATTCTGGGAAGTCTGGAAAGGACAAAGACTGCAAAACCAGCTTTGGGTGTACATATACACACCTAGCTCATCCCACACTAGAGTATTATCCAATTGCTCCTTTAACTTCCCAGTAAGTCTGGTTCAGATTGGTCTGCCAGATGAAAAGGAATGATCCTTCATCTTACTGTCAATCTGACTGAAACTCGCAATAAAATGTCGAGCGCATAACATGGTGAAAAACATCAAAGAATAGTTAATTATAACGAAGATGTATTACCTGCAGTTGCATGCAATTACTGTTATGTTGGAAATAGCATGAAAAAGCTCTCATTTCCAATGGTGGTTCACAAAAAAAAAAAAGACACAAGGGTAATACATTACATTTTTCCCATATTGTGCATCCAGGAGCTGCTTTGCAAGTTTGATTGCAGCACAGAAACTTCCCATTTGAAAAGAAGCCATTGTGGTATTTGTTTAGTAAATCCATGTTATCTTTAATCTCTAGAAAAGATGAGGGTTGAGGAGAATAAGAAATTGAAAATCTTCATTCCTACAAAATAGTCATCTGTTCTTGTTATTCCTCTTCCTTCACCAAGTCCATTACAAACCCTAACATGTGACCTTGCAATAACCAACAGAATATCACACAGTTCACACAATCAAGGGACAATATTAAGAATATGGATTAGAAAACTTAGTTGTTGAGTTTTCATACAAAAAACAGTGTTGTAGTGGAATTGAATCTTGTAGAGCAAAGCTCTAGGTGTAGGATCTGGCCCTCTGCTCAAACTTCCTATTCCCTTTTAATTTAGCTGTGCAATCTCCATGGGTGAAGATAAATGTATCGTAATTTTTATTCTGGGCAAATATGTTTTGTTTTTTTGTTTTTTTGGGGTGTGTGACTTTTTCTCATGCAGTGAAATCCCATCAGCATTACAAAACTCTGCTTTTGTTAAGATGGAAGCAATTAGAATGGATTGTTTTCATGGGCTAACATGTATGGTGGATTTTTTAGACTCTCATTGGCAATGTGACAATGGATCATTTTTATAAAAAAAATACCTGTATCTTACGTTTACTGTTATATTATAGAATCATTTCTTTCTCAGAAATGCCACCTCATATTATGAGCCACTGTAATTACACTCGGTGGTTTAGGTGATGTTGATGTATTGTCCTTAACTAATGCTTTCATTTTGTACATCACAGTTTGGGAGTACTCCTGGATTTGGCTCTCAACCTGGAGGCCCAGGCCCAGGTATCAGCAGTGACCAGGAGTGCTTTTGCACAGTTAATGCTAGTGCGCCAACTGCATCAATTTCTAGAGAAGTCAGATTTGGGCACAGTGGTACATGCCTTGGTTACATCCCAGCTGAACCTGGGAAACGTCTTTGGTCTACTGGGGAGGGCCTTCTCTATGTCTCACCACCTGCTCAAGCACGTTTGATGGGAACATGGAAGAGGGCCTTTTCAGTGGCTGTTCCCAGACTGTGGAACTGCCTCCCAAGAGAGACCAGCATGGCCCCACCCCTACTGGTCTTCTGCAAGCAAGTCAAGACCTTCCATCAGCAAGCATTTGGGGAAGAATAAGGAGCAGGCTGCTGGGAAAGTGGGGGTGTGACTCAGGGGGGTTGTGAGTTTTAAAGGCAATTTATTATATTTTAATCTGTTTTTAACTTAATCCACACTTAATCCACACTGTAATCCCAGTTTGCCTTCCTCAAGACCTTTTCATGTCTACATGAAAGGGCAGGTTTTGGCAGGTTTTACATGAAAGGGCAGGTTTTGAGGAAGCTGGGTGGGATTGGGGGGAATATGAGTTTTAAAGTCCATTTTTGTGTATTTGCTGTATTTTAATTCTTTGGCACATTGTTATTTAAATGTTTTTAACTTTTGTACTGCATCTTTTAAATTTGTTTAGTGTGGAGTATTAGCCACCTTGAGTTTCCACCGGGAGAAAGGCCGGGCATAAAGATAATAAATAAATATAAATAAATACATTACTTGAGTATTTTGTTTATTCTTATTATTCTAGTAAATTCTATAAAAGGTTTTCACAGAATGTGTTGTCATTTTGCTAGCTGGATCAAGCTTCCATAGGATATGTATACCTTTGCTTAAAAAAAAAAGCTTTTGGACTCCAAAACATGGTACCTTTATGCAAAGCTTCCAGCCATCGCCTTCTACTGTCATCATTTGCAGAGAAGACATACAGGAGGCCACCTCGGTACACAATCTGGGCACAAAAGAAAGCAACTCAGAAGACCACATGTTAAACAACGATCAACTATCATTACAATGTACTCCTATCAGGCCAGATGCTCTGCTGCCACACATATTGCTATTTCATTTGATGCACTGATGAAACAAGTCTAGATTTCAGCTACATCTTCCAACTGTACCAATTTGGTAAGGATTAATCCTTTAATGTCCCACTTTACAAACTGCTTTTAAAATATGCCAGTTTTTCTCTCTCTTCTTTCTGTTTTCCCTTTTAGTCTTGGCTTATTTTGATTGCTGCAAACAAATTAGTTTGCACTCAATTAACTTATCGGGAATGGGGGGAGAAGAAGGGACACATTCTTTCCCTTCCCAGCAAACTGCTGCAGTATCTCATAGATTATTCCTATTCCTCATTAATAATATCTGTCATTTTGATCAAACTCTAATGTTTGGCCACACATGTCCCAGTCTCCATCCATGACATGTTGGAAAGCATTATACTGTTGATTTTATTTTGATGCCACTGGAAAAGGTTAGTTTGATTGACCAATCACATGTGATAAATGTGTAAAAAAAGGTAGATTATTCATTAAATACAAATATGTGTCACATAATAGAAATTGTGCTGAAATTATATATGAAAGAAAATGAGTGCCAACTAGAACATACACTAAAGGTATTATTTCAAATACCAGTATTTCAAATTCAAATAGCAAGAGCTAGCAAGGTTGGTGTTGGTAATTCAGTGAGTCTACTCTGGATCTACTTATTTTACTCCAAGATTTAAGGAGCTTTAAATGAGCTATTTTAGTTTCTGAACCCTATTGGGGAATATTTTGGACATATACTTTACATTTTGGCCTAAAATTTGGCATTTACCCAACATTGTTCTCACTGACTTGTGTGATACTGATAGGAAATGCTATTCACTGACTATACTCACAAATATATATATATATATAATTTAAAGGAGTGTTTCTGAAAGAATTCTATGACAGCAAAGGATTTTCCAAGGATTTATTTGACAAAAGAGAGACATACTGATTTGAATCTACTTTAGGAATCTCTTTTTCTTTTTAATTTTTTAATTATTTACGGTGTATATGAATAAAGAAAAGAAAAAACGAAAAAAGGGCATACATAATGAGAGAGAAAAAGAAAGTTGTTTTAACAAAACATTATACAATCAAATGCAAATCATATAATAACTATTATTACGTATATAATTATTACTTTTTAACAAACCCATAACCCTCTTACCCCCCTCCCACCAGTGAACCCACCACCCAAGACCTCCGACACCACTCAATGTGGATCCCACATCTATTAACTGTTGCCGATGTATAAGGCCACTCTGAGTCCCCCTCGGGGTGAAAAGGGTGGGGTACAAATAAGGCAAATAAATGTGGATCCCATATCTATCAAGAATCTACCTTTGTCTCTTGTTTTAATAAATTCCCTTTGTGTCTACTTTCAAATCTATCTTTGTTTTCCTTTCCAAATATCCAAATGCCAGCCTCCATTTATTTGCAAATTCTTCATTATTTCCTCCTCTAATACATTTATTAGCTTGGCTATTTGGATATATTCTAATAGTTTATTTCTGCAGTGTTCAATGGGTAGTTCTTTTTCCCCTTCCAGAATTTTGCTATTGTTAGTTTTGAAATAACAAAGCTGTATTGGCAAATTTATTCATCTCCTTCACTGATTCTTTTTCTGAATAGTTCTAAAGTGTATTATTGAGCTGCAAGTTCTTGTGGTCCTAACAGCATAGGAAATGGATAAAGAACACCCACCAATACTTGATGAGACACACAAGTTCAGCATTTGATTTAAAGCATGTATTAAAACTTGGTCTTCTATTAAATTATTTCATATTTTGCAACAAATTAAAGAGTGATGAGTAAAATAAAACCCCAAACTAGAAGGCTAGGGGATGGAAAGGAAAAAAGCAATAGCAAGGGTTCTATAAAAGTTTTTAAAATTACCAAAATGTCCAAAGAGGGTAGCGTACTAAACAAATACAGTACAACCCCATATCCATGGAAGCAGTACCCATAATTTCATTCATCCACATATGACAAAATATGTCCTCTCTAGGCATTTACTAGTGCAATTCTTGGTATTTGAGGGCAGAAGTCCTTTGTTTCAATAGAGAACACTGTCATGGATACTAGGCTCCATACTATATAACTTTTATCAAAAGGCAGCTTTATGCCACAAATTAATATGAAAATGAAGGCAAGACTGATGCAGCATTTAACCACAGGACATATGTCTTATGAAAGTCATAATTCGGTGGTAGAAGACTATCAGAGAGAAAGTAAAAGCCCAGCGTATTCACAAAAAGGGACTTCTAACTTTAATCAAGAACAGGGGACAATTGAGAATGTACTCTTCTGATAGACTAATTATTGTTTCTGATGTGCTGAGAGACATGTGCTGGCTCTCCAGATATTGTTGGAGACCCCATCAGCCTCAGGGCCTTTCCACACAGTCCTATATCCCAGAATATCAAGACAGAAAATCCCACAATATCTGCTTTGAACTGGGTTATCTGAGTCTACACCCATATAACGTGGGATTTTCTGCCTTGATATTCTGGGATACAGGGCTGTGTGGAAGGGTCCTCAGTTACCATAATTAGTGGTCAGAGTGGATTAGAACCCAGGTTCTCTGCAAAACAACACAACCCTCTGTATACCTCTGCAAAACTGCAAGTTGTTGCAAGACAGCCAGTTTGTTTCCAATAAACAAGAAGATTAATTCGAGATATAAACTTTTTTTTTCAATATCGTTCTGTTACCTGGAAGGGATATTGTCTTTCCTGGGGGCTTTGTTCCTCAAGATCCACTGTCTCAGCACATCGAATTTTCTTTACATCAATTGATCCTTTTCTGGTTCCTTTTTTCTAAGAACATAATATGATATAGGGATAGTGAAAACTTTGCCCATAAATACCCAAAACCGAGATGGGGAAGAGGTGTGCAAAAGAAGATGGGACTTGTTCATTCTGTGAAGGAACTACATCCATTATTTAAATAAGATACTTTTACCCCTTCCTCTGTCAAGCGGACTTAAGGTGGCTCACAACAGATAAAACCATACAATGGAAATATTAAAAACATAATTAAATCACAATTACATTGACCCCTTACCACCTCCCCTTTCTGGTCCCCATAATGACGTACAGGTGATTGACCCGTTAAAACTCATTGAACTCATTAAAACTTAACCTAGCTCTGACACATTCCATCTTTAGTTAAAAACTATCTGAAATAGGGAGGTCTTTATCCCCTTCTGGAAACTCAGTAGGGATGGGGCAGCAGAAGGGAGTTCCAAAGTGCCGGTGCCTGTTCTGAAAAGGACCTTTTCCTGGTCCTACTTAAGCGCATCTTGGTAAGGGCCGGAGTGGAATTAAGGATCTCCCCACTTGACCTCAACGCTCACCATGGTATATATAGGGGGACATGGTGTTCCAGGTATTTTGCACTTGATTATCCTAACATACCATGAGAGACATGTGCTAACATACCAGGGCCAGATATTAAGAATTTAAGTCCCTTAAATTCTTCCACTACATCATAAGACATCTATTTCTTACCTCCTTGTCATATTCATAGTAGGAGAGGCTTGATTTTGTAAGAACGAATAATCGCTCTTTGTAATTATTTGGAGATATTTTCTTCTTTTGTTGAGACTTCTTTACCAGTACCTCTTCTAGAATAGCTTTCTCCTCTGTGCTTTCCATTTCACAATCGCTGAAAGATAGAAATCTCTTGGTTAAAAAGAAGTATAAAGGCTTGCAGGCATAAAATTGCACTCTAAAACAAACACCCTTGCATAAAATTGTTTGCCAGTTTTTATAACCATTTCTGCTCTGGGTTTATGGACTAATATTCTTAGACTTACAGCACAAATATAACTGGGCATTTCCAAAGACTAACTTTCTCTGTTTGCAGGGAGGAAATATTACATCTTTAAACGTTTAGAAATATTGGAAGCAGATAAAATTCATTTTATACCATTCTGCTTATGAAATAGTAAAGACAAAATAAACAACAATGAATAATGTACTGATAATAATCCTTGTAAAGTATATATTTTTTAAAAAACCCAAGATGCCTTACTTTTGTAAGGTGTCTTCTACCGAGACAGCATTCCTCTCTTTCTAGCAGTAGCTTCTAAAGGAAGTACTCTTCCCAGTGCTTCATTCTTTTACATATTTGGCAACATCTATCAAACGTTATTTGCATGTTCTTCATAAACCCACTATAGATTTCTTTGTCAGTGGATGGTGTACAGAAACCTTTTACTGTTTCCACATCTTTTTGACCACAACATTGAACTATGGGGGTCCCATTTGGGGTCCTGACCCACATTTTAAGAAGCAGCAGTTTACACCAGCAAAATAAATAAAATGCAATTCAGAGTGTTCTGCCCTGGATTCCCCCCTTAGTGTCACACCAACACATACTACATGATACCCATATTGCATTAATGAGCAGACACTTATCTTCCCCTTTTGTTGTTGTTGTTGTTGTTGTTGTTGTTGTCCTTCTCCATAGGGCCCCTCCTCGGTCAAACCCAACCTTGAATGAAATGAGTAGTGAGAGAGTAGGTTTGGGCCCTCACCATTGAAAAGGCAACATAAACTGCCTTTTTCTGGCTTGCTGTGAGTTTTCCGGGCTATATGGCTACATCCCAGAAGCATTATCTCCTGACATTTCACCCACATCTATGGCGGACATTCTCTAAGGTTGTGAGGTTTGCTGGAAACTAGGAAAGTGAGGTTTGTGCCGTTTTCATTAGGGCCACTAAAGATGCCTTCCTTGCCAAATACCTTAATGGCGGAGCCTCGTTTACAAAGTCACATTATTTGGCTGGATTCCTCATTCTGACCTCAATATGGGTTTTACTGGAAACTGCAGAGCAATAAATGGTTTCTTTAAAAATACATCAAAGCCCAAAAGAGGTGCTTTCACTGTTAAATGGTTGTACATTATAAGTTTCTAGGCTAAAGAGGTAGATGATACAAATGATGGTGATGATTATTATTTTGGTGTAGCGAACCCTTTTGTTCATTGGTTTGAGCCATGTGTTCACTCAAAGGAAATGAAGTCAACTGGCAGCATGAGCCTATATATGTTTACTCACAACTAAATAGAAATGGACCTGATACCCTAGTAAGTACATTTAGGTTTGTAGAGTGAAAGCAACAGTTGCTGGGTTAAAGGGTGACCTATAGAGGAACACGAAATCCAGGCAAGCAGAGTGGGTAAACTGCCAGCTGTAGAAGATTCTGCTGACCAGAAGGTTGGCGTTTCAAGCCAGGATCGGGTGAGCTCCCGCCATCGGGGTGAGCTCCTCACCTAGCAGTTTGAAAACAATGTAAGTAAATAAATAGGTACCACTTTGGCAAGGAGGTAAAATGTGCCCTAAAAAACATGCTGGCAAATATCCAACCAGGATGACAGGTTCTTTGGCGTGGAAAATGAAACAACAGCACCTCCCCTGGCAGAGTCAAGAACAGTTGGATGCCAGAGATGAAAAGAGGGAAGCCTTGCCTCTGTAAATGTACTGTCTGTCTTTGTCAATTGTGTAACAGCATTTAATATTTGCCATATATGTACCTGTAATATGCTCTGAGTCCCCTACAGGAGATAGAGCAGAATATAAATAAATAAATAAATAAATAATTATTATTATTATACTAACACAAAAACACAGTATGTCACAGCAAACGAAATATATATGCTGGATTTCATATCACAAAATCACAAGTCGAACACTTCCCAAGTGTCTAGGACTGTGTGATGTATTTTCTAATGATGAGTGTAGATCCAAGTAAGGTGGCTTTTTGTAGTTGACAGGTCGTGATTTTGTCAATGTTTATTGTTTCTAAATGCCGGCTGAGATCCTTTGGCACGGCACCCAGTGTGCCAATGACCACTGGGACCACCTGCACTAGTTTATGCCAGAGCCTTTGCAGTTCGATTTTGAGATCCTGATAACGGCTGAGTTTTTCCTGTTGTTTTTCCTCAATGTGACTGTCACCCGTTATGGCAACATCAATAATCCAAACATTTTTCTTTTCCACAATCCTGATGTTTGGTGTATTGTGTTTCAAAACTTAGTCAGTCTGGATTCAAAAGTCCCACAGTATTTTTGCGTGTTCATTTTCTATTATTATTATTATTATTATTATTAATCATTAGTCACTAAGATTATATGATTATCAGATCAGGAGATGAGCTACTATCATTAAAATGACAAAGACAGTTCATTAAAACACTGTCAAAAGGTGTGGTTGTTTTTTAATTTAAAAGACACCAATATATTACAAATGGTTAGCTGTGTGGATTTGCTGCAACAGGAAAAAAGGTAAACAATTCTATGACTGTTGTTATTGTGTGCCTTCAAGTCATTTCTGATCTACGGTCACCCCAAGGAGAACGTATCAGAGTTTTCTTGACAAGATTTGTTCAGGAAAGGTTTGCCATTGTCTTCCTCTGAGGCTGAGAGTGTGTGGCTTGCCCATAAGCTTTGATGGACTAAAGTACACTTCATTAGTTGTATAAATTGTTATCCAAAATTATTCCCTTTGTCACCATTCTGTATACATTCTGTATTTATACCAGAAATTCTGGAGAAAAACATCTGATAAAATGGGTTGTTGCCTGTAAAACTGACGTGATAGTAAATTTATTAGTTAATAAGGTGTAATAGGATTCTTTGCTGTCATGCTGACAATATTCATCAATACCTCTCCTCCATCTCAGCAATTCTGTGAGTTAAGAGTAGATTTGACAGCTCTATCATAGAATTATGACTGCTCTCTTCCCTTAGGGTACAATTCATGAAAGTTGAATGTGTAAAACCAGTTTATGCTTTATTGTAGACTTGCTCCAATTAGTGCTTTTACTTCTTTTCATTTGCATTTTTATGTTCTCCAATGCTAGCTTGTGCTAAAGCTGTCTTTTTTTCCTCCTGACTCTGATATAGCACTCACCATGGCACGAAAGTTACAGTGATGTCAAGAAGTTAATAAAAAGATGTATACATTATAAATAACACATACAGTTTACAACATACATGTATATTAGAAATAGCATATACACTTTTAAGTCCTTTCTGTTGGGTTCATTTATTTTAATGCGTTTAATCAACTGCTTTCTTACATAATTAAGGAGCCCTCAGTTGCACAACGGGTTAAACCCTTGTGCTAGCAGGACTGCTGACCGAAGGGTCAATGGTTCAAATCTGGGGAGCCGGGTAAGCTCCAGCTTCCCATGTGGGGACATGCAAGAAACCTCCCATAGGAAGGTAAAACATCTGGGCCTCCCCTGGGCAACATCCTTGCAGACGGCCAATTCTCTCAGGCCAGAAACAACTTGCAGTTTCTCAAGTCACTTCTGACCCAAATGTTCAATTAAATTAATAGCTGAATAATGATAAATACTGTTCCCTGAGGTTGGGGGAGGGGGGACGGGGTGAGGGGTCTAAAATTGATAGACGCAAGGGAGAGTTAAAGATGGGATTGATAAGATCACTATGAAAACAATATGTGACATGTATTCATTATGTATTTCAACATTTTAAAATGGATTGTGATGTTATTCTACCAGTGTCAACAATTAAAAAAGACTTTTTAAAAAGTCACTCTTGACACGGAAAAAAAACCCTTGCCTTTTGTCTGTGAGCAGTCGATGACATACTTAATTCACAACTATGTATCATTTATCTGGAATCCTGGTATCTGCTTCTGTATTAGCAGTGATATGATGTGCTGTCGGTCAACCAGTCCTGCCAGCACAAGGGTTTAACCCATTATGCCACTGGGACTCCTTAGTTTCCCACTAGCAATGCTGACTAAAGTTGCTAGAAGGTGAAGAACAATGATTGTTGTTGTAGGATTCAAGACCCAATCAGGCACATACAAGCCTGTGATGCAAAGGACCTGGGGCCCCATCTACACTGCCATATAATCCAGTTTCACAATCCAAATTATCTGCTTTGAACTGGATTATATGGCAATGTAGATCCAGCCTGAGCTGGTTTCAACTTACTCCAAGATTCAGGTAACTTTGGCATCAGAGGCATCACTCATGATGAAATCAATTTCTTTTCAGACATAGGCGAGTCTTGGGTCTGTTTAGTGTAGCATCGGTGGCCCCAGTGGTGCAATGGGTTAAACTCTTGTGCCGGCAGGATTGCTGACCAAAAGGTTACTGCTTGAAACCAGAGAGCAGGGTGAGCTCCTATCTGTCAGCTCCAGCTTCTCATGCGGGGACATGAGAGAAGCCTCCCACAGGATGGCAAAACATCTGGGTGTCCCCTGGATGGCCAATTCTCATACCAGAAATGACTTGCAGTTTCTCAAGTCACGTTTGACATGATAAAAGTGTGGTATCAAAAGGGGCTGATATTGGGAAAGTGACATCTTTTAACTCAGAGGAAGGCAAAACCCTCTATGCCAGCAATTCTGAACCTGGAGTCGGGACCCCTGAAGGGGTTACGAGGGGGGTGTCCAAAGACCATCAGAAAACACAGTATTTTCTGTTGGTCATGGGCGTTCTGTGTGGGAAGTTTGGCCCAATTCTATCATTGGCGGGGTTCAAAATGCTCTTTGATTGTAAGTGAACCATAAATCCCACCAACTGCAAGTCCCAAATGTCAAAGCCTATTTTCCCCAGACTCCAACAGTGTTCACATTTGGGCATATTGAGTATCCGTGCCAAGCACCAACTGCCGCTCTGGGCTGGAGTGAAGAGAGGGGAGGCCAGGGGACAGTTCCACCTTGTCTCCTATGCTATTGTAATAATATAATATAATATAATATAATATAATATAATATAATATATATTGTATAAACATATAATATTTATAATATTATAATGTAACACAATATACTACTACTACTACTAATAATATGATATTATAATTATATATTTATATTACATGTAATATTACTAATAATATTACAATATAATTGGTATAGTATAATATAGCAATATTTAAAACTGATATTGTACTATGCTAATAATATAATATATTGTATGTATATATACCTTGTAAGCCGCTCTGAGTCCCCTTCGGGGTGAGAAGGGCGGCATATAAATGTCGTAAATAAATGAATAAAATAAATAAGTTTGGTCCAGATCCATCATTGTTTGAGTCCAGAGTGCTCTCTGGATGTAGGCGAACTACAACTCTCAAACTCAAGGTCAGTGCCCACCAAACCCTTCCAGTATTTTCTCTTGGTCATGGGAGTTCTGTGTGCCAAGTTTGGTTCAATTCCATTGTTGGTGGAGTTCAGAATGCTCTTTGATGGTAGGTGAACTATACATCCCAGCAACTACAACCCCCAAATGACAAAACCAATCTCCTCCCAAGTATTCTAATTTGGTTGTATCAGGTATTTGTGCCCAATTTGGTCCAGTGAACGAGAATACATCCTGCATATCAGATATTACCATGACGATTCATAACAGTAGCAAAAGTACAGTTATGAAGTAGCAATGAAAATAATGTTATGGTTGAGGTTCACCAGAATACAGAGAGGAACTGTATTCAGAGGTCGCGGCATTAGGAAGGTTGAGAGACACTGCTTTATACAAAGTTTGCCAAGGAAACCCTGCTCCAAAGTTGTCATAAGTCGGAAACGACTCGGAGGCACAGAGAAACAACATTCCTTGTGCATATTATGCAGCAGCGAGGGAGGAAAAAAACCCAGCAACACAGGGAACGCCTCCGCCCCCCGCCAAAGGGATCTGGAGAAGGAGAGGCAGGATGCGGCCTCCCAGCAAAGACACGCCTGGCCTCTCCCTGTTTGCAAAAGGACTCTCCTAAAGTCCCGCCTCCTTGCATGAATGCCATTGAGCCTGAGCCCTCATTAGAACCAATGGGAGGGCTGCACAAGATGCCTGCGCCCGCCCCTCCTGAGCCCATAGGAGGAAAGGCGTGCTCGTCCTCTGCATTATTTATTTACCTCCCTCCAGATAGGATCACCGGGTGGGGCGGAGGGGGTTCCTGCTTTGCCTTGGCTCCCACCGCTTTTGGAGGGCTTTGGAGCCCCCTCCTGGCTTTGGACGGCGAGCTCCTCCTGAGCCTTTCCCTGAAAGTAAGTTCCTTTTGGGGTGGTCGAAGAGATCAGCCCTTTCCCAGGAGAGTCTCAAGAAAGGCACCAGATCTTAGTTCTCAGGTCTTGGAAGCTCATCAGGACCAGCCCTGGCTAGGATTTGGATGATGACTGGTGTTGAACTCATGCAGTTTGACAGCATTTTAACTGCCATGGCAACATGCTATGGGATCTTGAGAGCTGTAGTTTGATGAGACACCTTGAATTTCATAACCTTGAGCCATGGCAGTCAAAGTGGGGTCAAACAGCATTAATTCTGCAGTATAGATGGACCCCAGTTGTGGCAGTATTCATATTTAAGGGAATCTAATTTCAGCATGTATGTATTCAGTCGGGTTCTTTTGCATCCACTGGGGTTTGGTTCCAGGACTACTACGGATAGCCAAATCTGTGGTTGCGGAAGTCCCATTATACACAATGCCATGGTAAACAGGTGACCTTTATGTAAAATGGCTAAAACAATGGGTTTGTTGTAGGTTTTTTCAGGCTATGTGGCCATGTTCCAGAAGCATTCTCTCCTGACGTTTCTCCTCATCTATGGCAGGCATCCTCAGAGCTTGTGAGAGCTCACAAGCTCTGAGGATGCCTGTCATAGATGCAGGTGATTCTGGCCAGGAAAACTAGTGATTCTGGCCAGGAAAACCTTCGACAATACATCGGCCAAAACAATGTTTACTTTTGCCTTCTGACATTTTCAAACTATGGATATAGAACCCATGGATATTGAGGGCCAACTCTACTGTATTCCAGAGGTATCTTAGGGTGCATCTATACTGCAGAATTAATGCAGTTTGACAGCAGATTAATTGCCATGAAGCAATACTATTTCATCTTTGTAATGTGGTGAGGTACCAGCACTCCGTAGCAGAAATAGCAAACGATCTTGTGAAACTACAATTCCCAGAATTCCATAGCCATGGCAATTAAAGTCACACCAAGGGGAATTCATTCTGCAGTGTGGGTGCATCCTAATTTACTCTGATTTCAGAAAAAGGCAGTTGCAAAGTGCTTCCTTGCATAAGAAAACCCTGAAATGAAATACTATGTATAGGTGCACACACACACACACCTATGATAGACTAGGTAAAAGCAAACAAGTTGAAATTTAATCCGTTCCAGAAAAAAAAGCTTAAAATTTTTGAGATGTGATGGGGGATGCCTTACTCGAGAGCTGTATGCATGAAAAAGATCTTGGAGTCCTTGTGGACAATAAGTTAAACATGAGCCAAAAATATCATGCAGCAGCTTAAAAAGTCAATGGGATTTTGGCCTGCATAAATAGGAGTCTAATATTTAGATCCAGGGAGGTCATGCTGCCCCTCTATTCTGCCTTGATCAGACCACACCTGGAAAACCTTGTTCAATTCTGAGCACTGCAATTGAAGGAAGATGATGTCAAGCTGGAACGTGTCTAGAAGAGGGTGACTAAAATGATCAAGGTTCTGGAGAAGAAGCCCTATGAGGAGTGGCTTAAAGAGCTGGGCATGTTCAGCCTGAAGAAGAGAAAGCCAAGAGGAGACATGATAGCCATATATAAATATGTGAGGGGAAGTCATAGGGAGGAGGGAGCAAGCTTGTTTTCTGCTGTCCTGGAGACTAGGACTACAGGAAAGAAGATTCTACCTGAATATTAGGAAGAATTTACTAACTTTGAGAGCTGTTTAGCAGTGGAATTCTCTGCCCTGGAGTGTGGTGGAGGCTCCTTCTTTAGAGGCTTTTAAACAGAGGCTGGATGGCCATCTGTTGGGTGTGCTTTGAATGCAATTTTCCTGCTTCTTGGTAGGAGGTGGGACTGGACGGCCCACAAAGTCTTTTCCAACTCTATTATTCTATGATTTGTATTTTCAATTGTGATTTTTTTTAAAAAAATGTTTATAAATATTTTGCAAGGCCTACATGCCCTTAAGGAAGCTAATACCAGGCATGATGGGCTATATTTCAGGGGAAGAATCTTGCAAAACCACCTCTGATCCCCTTTGAACTCAGTGTGGCTCTAATACTTTGTTTTGAACAAGCATAGGCTTGGCTTTGCACTGGGCTTAGCAGAATGACTGCTTTGATCAGGTTACAGTTCAAGAAAGTATATGCTTAAAAGGATATGTCACGTGTCATAAGACTCTTCATTGTTTCCCCCTTGGTTGTTCTGGCTGCAGGCCACTGTTTTTCCCCAGATATGATTACCCACACCCTTTTGCCTTTATCCTCCGGCATCCTACGCCCAGCTCTCTTCTGAAAAGCTTGGGCAGGGTTTTGCTAAGTCATCTTGAAGTCGCATTTTCCCTCTCTCTGCAAGAGGCAGTATTTAGTGCAAAGTTTCCTTCTTCGAGATTTTACCCACTTAGTGAAGAGCTGAAAGAGAAGGTGGTGAGTACCTGGGATACTATAGCTAGAACTTGGATTTTCTCCCAGTCATTTTTTCAATGTGTAGCTGAAACCCAGGGCTATGAAAGATTATAATGTTTGGTAAAGTGGAAGGCAGTAGAAAAAGAGGTGGCTAGAATTGATCTCAAACAGAAACGGGCAAACTTCAGCCATCCAGGTGTTTTGGACTTCTCCCAGAAATCCCAGCTAGTTTACCCACTGTTAAGAATTGTCTGAGTTGAAGTCCAAACACCCGGAGGGCCAAAGTTTTCCCATGCCTGATCTAGAAAGTCAAGATCCTGAGTTTATAAGACCTGAGATAGGTGCATCGACACTGGAATTAATGCAGTTTGACTTCTCTCTAACTACAGTAACTCAATATTAGGAAGCATTGGACTTGTCATTTTACAAGGTCTTCAGCTGTTTCTGCCAAAGAGTGCAAGTCGCTCGTTAAAACTACTAGGGCTGGGCGGTTTCGTTTCGTAATTTCGTAATTTGTTAAAAATTCGTTATTTTTTTTTATAACGAAGCGATAACGAACCATTCAGGAGCAACTAAAAAACGAAACAAATTTTTAAATTCGTTTCGTAATTGTTTTGAATTCGTTTTGTATTCGTTTCGTTATCGTTTTGAAATCGTTTCGTTATTATTTCCGCATGTCTGGGGCAAGTTTTATAGTTGTTGTTTGTTTAATCAGTGAAAAAAAATTATAAATATCACACCAACAGTCAACAACAGAGGGAGAGGGAAGTTTCAGAAGTTCCCCCTGTCCCATTTGGAGGTTTTTTAGCGTATTGCGCGGTCGCGTCCTCCATTAACGAATCGATTCGTAATTGTTTCGTAATTGTTTCGTATTGTTTTGTAATTTACGAAATTTCGTAAATATCGAACTTTTTAAAAGAAAAATTTCGGAATTCTTTTAAAAATCGAAACACAAAAACCCCCAAAAAACGAATCGATTTTAGAAACAAATTTTTCCGTGGTTGCCCAGCCCTAAAAACTACAAATCCCCAGATTCCATGACATTGAGCCATGTCAGTTAAAGTGGTGTCAAAGTGCATCAATTCTACATTGTCGATCTGTCCAGGGTCAAGGCAGAAGTAAGAACACAAACCCATATCAGTTGCATTATAGAGTTGACTGTCCGTATATAGTTATCTCTCTACATTTGAGGGTTTTACTTTTGTGGATTTAATTCACAATTTGATTTAAATCTTCTTTCTTGGAATCTCTAGGTCCTCCACTATGACCCTCTGGTCAGAAGTTGACCACAGATTCCTAGACAGGTGTCCTTGCGAGTAAAACCAATAACTTGTTTTATTTGTGTTTTTTCCCCCACATTCATGGGTGTCTGCCTCCCTAACTCCAGCAAAAGTGGAGGGATGACTATACATGGGTTCAACCATCCATGGCTTGAAATTCATTTTAAAAATCCAGAAAGCAAATCTTTATTTTGCCATTTTATATAAGGGACAATATTTTACTATGCCATTGTATATAATAGGACTTGAGCACACATGGATGTTGGCATCCATTATTATTATTATTATTAGTAGTAGTAGTAGTAGTTTATTATGCCATTGTATATAATAGGACTTGAGCATACATGGATGATGGCATCCGTTGTTGTTGTTGTTGTTATATTTATACCCCACTTTATCTCTCCCGAAGGAGACTCAAAGTGGATTAACATAAAAGCATTTACATACAAACCTTCTTCTTTAAAAGCCTGTCTTAATAATAAGGTTTTAGCCTGCCATTGGAAGGGCAGCCAGGAAGGGGGCCATTCTGGATTTCCCAGGAAGAAGATAGTTCCAGAGTCAAGGTACAGCCACTGGGAAGGCCCATTCTCTCCTTCCCACCAACAGAGTTTGAGATGGAGGTGGGACTGAGAGAAGGGCCTCTCCTGAAGATCTCAGGGCCTGGGCAGGTTTGTACAAGGGGATGCAGTCAGCCAAATAGCCTGGACCATCTAGGGCTTTGAAGGTAATAACCAGCACTTTGAATTGTGCCTGGAAACAAACTGGCAGCCAGGGGAGCTACTGCAACAGAGGGTTGTCCGCTCCCTGTAGCCAGACCCAGTGAGCAACCTGGCACTCTTTAGAGGCAGCCCCACGCAGAGTGCATTACAGTAATCCAGATAGGATGTAACTAAGGCATATACCACCGTGGCCAGATCTGGCTTCTCAATGAATGAGTGCAGTCAGTGCACAAGTTTTAATTGTGCAAAAACCCTCCTAGCCACTACTCATACCTGGGTCTCCAGGTTCAGTGCTGAGTCCAGGAGGCCCCCAAACTGTGAACTTGTGTCTTCAGGAGGAGTGTGACCCCATCCAGCACAGGCTCGATCCCTATTCCCTGATCTGCCTTCTGACTTACCAGGAATAACTCTGCCTTGTCTGGATGAGAAGGGTGGAATATAAATAAAGTGTTATTATTATTCCCTCATCCAGTCCATTACTGATGACAGGCACTGGTTTAGGGTCAGAACATGCTTCCTTGACATTAGGTAGAAAGGAGTAGACGAGTTGGGTGTCATCCGCATATAGGTGGCATGAACCCCAAAACTCCGGAAGACCTCTCCCAGTGGTTTTATGTATATGTTAAACAGCATGGAGGACAAAATGGAACCCCAAGGAATCCCATGGGCATTCCCCAGCACCACCTTCTGGGTACAGCCCTCCAGGAAGGACGAGCCACTATGAGACAGTGCCTCCCAGTCCCATCCCAACAAGATGGCCCAGAAGGATACCATTGTCAATGGTATCCAGGACACATGGGGAGTAGGTCCTGGAACGACACACCAGTAGATACCAAGGGTTCACTGTCCTTACCATAGTTAACAAAGTGATCTCCCCTGTCCCTGCCATCCTCCGAATCTGCTAGAAATGCCATTCGCGTGTACTGTAATCATGGCAGAATAGATCTCCTCCCCAGGGAGTTGATTCCCAATAGTGTATGTATATGTGTATGCAAGTGTGTATGAGACAGTTACGGTAGTGGCACAATTTTTTACCAAGTAGTGATCATGAATAAAAAAGTTATCTGAAGCTGCTTTTGTTCACAATCACTTAGTTACAATTTTGACTCAATGAAATATAGTTGTTTCTCTGCATCCACAGATTCTGTATCACGTCATTCTCCAATCCATGGCTTGATAATATCCCCACCCTCACCCATAAATCATCTAAAAGCAAACCTTGCTTTTACCATTTTATATAAATACGTCATTTTATTTCACAACAACAACAATAATAACTTTATATATTGCTCTATCTCCCCAAAGGGACTCACCACTGTATATAATGGGGTATGAGCAGACACAGGTTTTGAAATCCATGGGGGTCCTGGATACAAACTCTAGTGGAAACCTTATACAAGATGCAGGCCAATGTCTCCAATAGGTTTCTTGTTTATAGAGTTGCCATATGATAAAACCAGTTTGACAGAACTTAACAACATGACATTGTTAAGCCTTGGTTTTTTTTTTTAAATACCTCCCCCTCCTAAATTTTGCTTACTTGTTTTCACTGTTTAGTTAATTGAGAGTGTCTGATGTTTGCCTATTCTTGTGCTTTAAAAAAAACCCAGGCTACTAGTATTGTAGTTGATGTAAGTTAAATTAAAATATGCTTGACTTTGTGGGGTTTTTTTTTGCAAGCTGTTGAAATCTTTGAGATCTTGATCATCCTGCAATGGCTGCTGCAAGGAAAGTCATCAAAACCGTGCTCAGTAAGGAGCAAGCAGAAGGAGTTGGGGCTCGTGTGCGTCGGAGTATAGGCCGGCCAGAAGTAAGTCAATTATTTTCTCTGTACTTCTAGGCAGATTTGAATGCAACAGTGACTTTTAGTGTACTGGATTCCCATTGTTACATCTCTAACCAGAGATAGCCAGGACCCTCTATTTCTCTCCACTACAGAGGTGGGTTAAGACAAATTGGGATCATTTTCAGGCTGAATTAGGGCTGCATCTACACTCTCAAATTAATGCAATTTGACACCATTTTAACTGTCACTGCTCAATGCAATGAAAACCTGGGAGGCATAGTTTTGCAAAGTCTTTAGCTTTCCCTGGTCAAGAATGCTGACGCCTCCCCAAACTTCAGATCCTAAGAGTCCATAGCATCAAGCCATTGCAGTTAAACTGGTGTCGAATTGCATCCATTTGTCAGTGTAGATTCACCACAGGTTTATGGTCACAAATTCTTCACTCTACACTTCAGCACAGGCCATTTTCTTATTGAAACATTTGCTAAATAAGTGCAAAGCAAATATAGGCAGTTCCTGAGTTACAAACATCTGACTTGCAAATTGGGGTGAGACAACAGGAAGTGAGAAAAACGTGCCCCTAGGAAGCGAAATCCACTCCTGAAAGAGTTATCTGGGGAAAGGTGTCTCCAATGAGGCTTTATCACCATTCCTTGTTTCCTCAACAAGTCAATTTTTTCAAAATCCAATTATCACAGGGACAAAAGGTTAGGTGGAATATTCTGAACAGGGACATAGACAGCAAAACAAACACTATTGGGGTGTTGTGGAAACAAGGATCGGTGATTATACTTCAGTGGAGACCCCTTTCCCCCTTGATAACTCTTTCAGGAGTGAATTCTCCTGCAAGGAGGTAGATTTCTATCACTTCGTTTTTGTCTCTCCCCAATTCTTAACTATGAGGGACTGTCTGTACTATAGTTGGGGAGGCAAAATGGAAATGTTTACTTTACAGAATAAAGGGGAAAGATAAATATAAGGAATTAAACAAAATTATCCTCATGATCAAACAATCATAATAAGTACAGCAAAATTTGTAAACTGTTCCTGTAGGGGGGTGGGAAGGAGAAAGATAGAGGGGGAAATGATGTAAACATGTGTTACTAATGGAAAATGTTTTGAATGTTTGCATAATTTTGTGTAACACTATTCACAATAATTTTGAAAATAATAATAATAATAATAATAATAACAACAACAACAACCAGAAAAGAGGTAGATTTCTCTCACTTCCTGTTGTCCTTTACCATGTAAGTCAAATGTTTGTAACTTGGGGACTGCCTGTACTGTCATGACCCAAACTCTGCACAATTTGTTGCATCTTAATAGACAATACACATATCCTCCACATTTGTGGGTTAAGTATTTCACAGATCTGATTGATCAAAGATTGCTGTATATGCAGTTGCCTTTGCTGCTTATCAACACATGATTGGGAAAATATTTTATCTGTATACATTTGTATGGTGCTCCATGTAGTCATGCCGGCCACATGACCTTGGAGGTGTCTATGGACAATGCTGGCTCTTCGGCTTAGAAATGGAGATGAGCACCACACTCCAGAGTCAGACATGGCTGGACTTAATGTCAGGGGACTACCTTTACCTTTACCTATACATTTGTAGGCCCTCCAGCATGATTATCCATCAACTTATGATGATGGTTAACCATAGGGACTTTCTGGAGTACACATGCCCGGAGAAGTGTTGTCTTGGGTGAAAAAAAAACCTAGCAGACCTATATTCTTAGTTTTCCTACTTTTATAATTGCCCTGTGCCCTTAACATCCATGAATGCGAAGGGTTGTGTATATAGTGTAAATCTGTTACACAAGCATATCTACTGACTCAAGGGGATTTAGTATTCTTACTTAGTTACTGGGTGGATTTATAGCTTGCTTTTTAAAATTTGTTCTCAGAACTGGTTCCAACTGAAAAAGATAAATTGCCACTATGATTATAGCAATGGCAATAGCATATTAAAGGAGATTAAAATAGGCCCATAAAACACTGAGTCTCCATGAATACAGAATCTTCTTCATTATAAAATGTTTCTCCCAAAAGTCTATGCAGCTCATTTTTAAAAGCTCATTTATCCTTTTCAGTTCATTGTTTCTAAAGTTTTCCAAGAATAGGACAAATAATGAATAATTTAAACAATTTTATATTATTTCTCTAAAACAAAAGAATTAAAATATTATTAACTTTATTTTGCAGTTGAAAAACCTGGACCCATTTCTGCTGCTTGATGAATTCAAAGGAGGCCAGCCAGCTGGCTTTCCCGATCACCCACACCGAGGTTTTGAAACAGTGAGTGTTTTTTTATATGTAAGGAACGCTAGCAGTTGAAAGGTACAGTAGTCTGCCCACTTTTACAGGGTTTCAGGCACAGAGTCCTCACAAAAGTGGAAAAGCTGCAAGTATAAATGAAACAACAACAACAAATTTTTATTTATATACTGCTCTATCTCCTCGAGGGGACTCAGAGCGGTTTCCAAATAACATTATCAATACATACAAAGTAAACAACATAAACATAAAATTAACAAGATAATTTAAGCATTAAAAATCACAATAGTACATATATATTTAAAATAATCCTGCCTTTTCAAGGCAATTTAAAAGGCCGGGCCGAGGCTAGTGCAATTTGTAGAGGGCCCAGGAAATTAGGTAAAGTCTATGGCTGTTCATTTCCGGGGCCTAATAGGAGGAAGTAGCCTGGGTAATTGGTAGAAAAAGATATGGCCATATTCAACAGTATCTGGGGCTGAGCTAGAACTAGTCATTCTCAAAGTCTTGTTTAGGGTTTTCAGGCTCTTACGAAAGGAGGGGAGGGATGGGGCCTGTCTTATTTCTCTAGGAAGGGCTTTCCAGAGGTGGGGGGTCACCACCAAGAAGGCCCTCTCTCTCTCTCTCTCGTTCCCACCAACCGTGCTTGTGACGGTGATGGAAGCAAAAGGAGGGCCTCCCCAGAAGAACTTAAATTTCATGTCGGTTCATAGAAATCTGACATGCTGCATTTTGTTGTTGTTGTTGTTTTGTAGTTGTCAGGGAACGTCTCTAGGCATTTGCAGTTTGGTGGGGCACTTGCACTCTTTGGTAGAGAAGGCTAAAGACCCGATCAAAATACAACTCCCATGATTTCCTAGCCTTGTGCCATGGTAGTTAAAATAGTGCCTGTAGAGAAATGTTTATTATAGAGTGTTTATTATACTGTATTTAAACTGTATTTAGGTTTTACATTAGTTGCTATGGCCTAACTGTGAGGGATAGGTTGCCATGGTAACACAGCCTCAGAGGAGGTGGGCGGAGTTTAAGGAATAAAAGGTTTGAAAGCGTCAGTTAATATTCAGTCCGGTGGATGAGACCCGGGGAAGAGGTTCAGAGTGTTGTGAAGCTGTGAGAATTCAGTAGTTCTTAGAATTTGTGAATATTTCTTCAGCAAGAGAGCTGAAGGTGTTACCTTGTTAGATTGCTTAGGTTAAAAGAATCTAACAGAGGGGGTTTTAAGGATTGCCAGTAAGGAAAGACTGGTGATCAGTGGTTTGTTCCGAGTATAGGGCAAACAGTGTGGATATTCACAATAGGGAACTCTGAAGTAGTATAAGCACTTCACTAAAGAAGAAGTTTGTAGAATTGTAACATCAGAAGCATGTATCTCAAACCAGCCATTTTGTAACATCGAGCCTTGTGCCAAGTTCAAATTCTCAAAACTGCAACAATTACGTTCTGTTAACAATAAAACTTGTTCTCTTTGTATTTCAAACCTGCCTCCTCCATTGCTTTTATGCTTGGTGCATTCCACACTACCAAAGTCACCTCACAACACAACTAAAGATAAACAGAGACATAAACCAGCGTCTCTAAACATATCGGTGGCAGCTTAATTGATATTTAGAAGAAGGTTCCTCACAGAATATTGGTGGCATTAAAGAAGATTAATACTTCCTCACATAATTTTGGTGGCATCTAGTGGGGTTAGCGCTTCTTCTTTACATTTTTGGTGGCAGCGGTGGGATTCGTGTAACAACTAATCGAGTGCCTTAAGTTTAATTTTAAAATAAGTTGTGAGGTAAAAGTTGTTGACAACATGGCTACCAGGCGGCAGAGAAAGCTGGCTGAGGAAAGAGAGGGAGACCAAGGGGAAAGCTCGAGCTCTGAGTCAGAGACAGAGGCAGTGCCTATGTCAGAAATGGCTTTTAAGTACAAGTTAGAGATGAAACGATTGGAAATGGAGGAAAGACAAAGAGAGAGAGAACTGGAGGAAAAACAAAGAGAGAGAGAACAGGAGTTAGAATTAAAGAGAATGGAGTTTGAGCTAGAAAAACAAAGATTGACTTTGTCTCAAACATCCAGTGATGTCCAGGAAGGGAGATCTGGAGTGGATACCCCAGATTTGACAAAGAAATTCCCAAAATTTACTAAAGGTGATGACCCAGAGAAATTCCTTATATCTTTTGAGAGATGTTGTCGAGATTTTGGGTTGGCTAAAGACAAATGGATGATATACCTAAGGCCTCAGATAAATGAGAAGCTTTTACAGATTTATGGACAGATGCCGGAGGAGTCTTGTAGAGACTATGATCTGTTTAAGAAACAGGTTCAACAGGAATATAGATTGACTCCTGAATATTATAGATTTAAGTTCAGGACGTTGAAGAAAGATAAAACACAAAGTTTTGCTCAGGTGGCCTCTAGATTGTCTCAACTGTTCGATAGTTGGATAAAGACGTCTGAGGTAGAAGATTATCAACAGCTGAGGGAACTCTTGAAATTGGAACAATTTTTCCAATTAGTTCCTTATGAAATTCGTTGGGTGATTCAAGATCGCAAGCCATCCACGATTGTAGAGGCAGCGGGTATGGCAGATCAAATAACAACTTTGAAAGAAGGATTTAAAAGGGAAGATCTGCCAGGGGACAAAAGAACAAACAGGCAGCCATTTTATCCACAACAAACGCGCCCACAGCAAGAAAGGGACTCTGGCATAGAAAACACCCCCTGTAGGAGGCAGAGTGTAATAAGACCAACTGCTCCTGAGGTAAAACGACGGTGCTTTCAATGTGGAGAATGGAATCATTTAAAATATCAATGTCCCTTGTTAAGGAAAGAGAAAACAACCCTCTTTGTGAATAAAATGAAAGAAACACCAAAGGCAGAACCGGTTACTGTTGCAAAGGAGAGTTCAAGCTCAGAGCCTCAAGAGAAACAATGTCTGTTTATCCTGTCAGGCAGCCCATCTAAGGACTACTTAGAAACCATTTCTATTGATCACAAAGACAGGAAAGGACTCAGAGATACAGGTTCCGAAGTATGCATAGCGCACCCTGAAATAATACCTCAGAAATTTCAACAGCCAACCTCTGAAATAAAATTAAAAGGTTTAGGTCCCGCGATCCCAACACCCGTGGTGACTTTGCCAATAGAATATAAAGGATGGAAGGGTATGTGGGATTTTGCAGTCAGTCCTGACATACCATATCAATGTTTAATTGGAAATGATTTGGCTGAGGAGATTAAATTCTGTAAGATGGCGTGTGGGGAGAAAGAATGTAACAATGAAAACCCTGAACAGAAAGCCCTGTGTTTTGCCATACAACAAGATGGGGATGAGAGGCCAGAAGCCAGTGCTACAGTGGCTGAGCTTGTTAAGAAGACGGGAGGAGTTGAGGAGATTCGGCAGGAACAGAGAGCCGATGGATCTCTGAAGCCTCTATTTGCTTTAGCTCAAAACCCCACAGTATTGCCAGAAGAACAGCCCTCCGAGTTTATACTGAAGAATGGTGTCCTATATAGAGAATCCAAAAGTGTAAACTCGACAGAAAGATCAGTGACATGTAGTCAAATTGTAGTGCCTCAAGGTTTTAGAGAACAGCTGATGAGGGTGGCACACGAAAACCCTCAAGGTGGACATTTGGGCATAAGAAAAACCACGAGGAGGATCACTAAAAACTTTTATTGGCCTGGCATGTTCCAGAGGATCAAAGAGTTTTGCCAATCCTGTGACATCTGCCAGAGATTGAGCACTGGAAGGGATAAAGTTAAAGCTCCATTGATCCCTATGCCAGTAATTGGAGAACCATTTTACAGAGTAGGCATTGACATTGTAGGTCCTCTCTGTAAACCAAGCAGACGTGGTTACCGTTACATTTTAACCATGATTGACTACGCCACAAGATATCCAGAGGCTGTAGCTCTGACTAACATCGAAACAACTACAATTGCAAATGCCCTGCTGTCCATTTGGGGAAGAACTGGATATCCCAGAGAACTGGTCTCGGACTTGGGAACCCAGTTTACTTCCAAGCTTATGTCGAAATTGCTGGAGTTATGTGGAATTAGACACCTGACTTCCACAGCATATCATCCGCAGACAAATGGACTGGTTGAGAATATGAACAAGACTTTAGTCAAAATGATAAAGTCTTACAGTCAGGAAAGGCCATATGACTGGGACGTCAAATTACAACAACTGCTGTTCGCCTACAGGACCGTCCCTCATGACAGCACCGGCTACAGTCCATTTGAATTGCTGTATGGAAGGAAAGCTCGTGGTCCGTTAGATCTGTTAAGAGAATATTGGGAAGAAAGTCCGGCGAAGGATCCTGTTCCAGTGACAGAGTATTTAAGAGATCTTCAAGCAACAATGCAGCTGGCTAGAGACATTGCTCAAGAACATTTGCTTGCGGCTCAGCAGAAACAGAAAGACTATTATGACTCTACTGCTAAACCAAAGGTCTTCGACATCGGAGATGAGGTTTTATTTTTATCTCCCAACAAGGCCAACAAGCTTCAATTGGATTGGTCTGGACCATGGAAGGTCATCAGAAGACACAACCACATAAACTATGATATTTTTGATGAACAATCCAATGTAGAAAGAAGAGTCCATGTAAATATGTTGAAGCCTTATGTTGTAAGATCTGCAAATGTATGTTTTGTTGTTTCAGAAGAGGAATCCGGTCCCTTTTCTTTTTGGGAGGGTGATCGTGAACAGTACAAGAATTTAGATCGGGTAGATATGAATGTAGAATTGTCCCTACCTCAGAAAAGAGAGGTTGTAGAGGTTTTAAATAAATATAGGGACATATTTTCGGACTTGCCAGGAAAGGTCCAAGGAGTCCAGCATCGAATAAACACCGGTGATGCTACTCCTATTGTATCTCCACCCTACAGGGTTACGGGGAGAATTAATGAATGTATTGAAAAAGAAATTAGGGAAATGTTGGACCTAGGGATTATTGCTCCATCGGTTAGCTCTTGGGCTTCACCTATAGTTTTAGTGCAGAAGCCTGACAAAACAATTAGGTTTTGTGTAGACTATAGGAGGTTAAATAAAGTGACCCAGACGGACACCTATCCTATGCCACGTTTAGACGATCTACTGGAAAGGATGGGGAAGGCCAACTTTATTAGTAGCATCGATTTGACCAAGGGGTTTTGGCAAGTGCCCATGGCACCACAAGACCGTCACAAGACCGCTTTCCGGACCCAAAATCGATTATTTGAATTTTATGTCCTCCCTTTTGGCCTAAAAAATAGCCCGGCCACATTTCAAAGATTAGTGGACAGTGTTTTGAGTGGACTGGGGTCATTCTGTGTAGCCTATATTGATGATATAGGGATTTTTAGTAATTCATGGAGAGATCACCTTAATCATTTAGATCTGGTGCTAAACAGGTTGAGGGAAGCAGGGTTAACCGTTAAAGCTTCCAAGTGTAGGATAGGATATAAGGTTACCAAATATTTAGGACATTTAGTGGGAGGAGGTCATATTCGACCTGATCCTACTAAAGTGGCAGTTATACACCAGTGGCCAGTGCCCAAAACGAAAAAACAGGTTAGGGCATTCCTTGGATTGGCGGGTTACTATCGAAAATGTATCCCATCCTTTAGTAATCTGGCAGCCCCTCTTTCGGATCTTACTAAAAAGAAGAACCCGAACCAGGTAATTTGGACTCCAAATTGTCAGACTGCCATGGATCAATTGAAGAAATCCATTACTTCAGATTCTGTCCTAATGGCACCAGATTTTGACAAGCCCTTTATTTTGACGTGTGATGCTTCAGATACTGGGCTTGGAGCTGTCCTAAGCCAATTGGATGTAGAAGGAGAAGACAGACCCCTATTGTTCTTAAGTAAAAAATGGCATTCTAATGAGTATAGTATGTCAACAATTGAGAAAGAATGCTATGCCATTATCTGGTCAGTCAAGAAACTGAAACCGTATTTGTGGGGTAGGAAGTTTACTTTGCAAACAGACCATGCTCCCTTACGATGGCTAGATAATGTAAAAGGTACCAACAACAAATTGTTAAGATGGAGTTTGGGTTTACAAGATTTCATATTTGACATAAAACATGTTTCAGGTAAACGAAATGTAGTTGCGGACGCCTTATCAAGGATTCCATAGGTTAAAGGTTTGTATATATGTATAGTTGAAATGTACCTAACTATGATGCGTTTCCCTTTCAGAATTGATATATGTATATTTATTGTTAAATGTTATGTAGGATTATTTTTGCTATTCTAGGATTAAGAAATGTGCAAAAATATTTTTCTGGGGGGGAAGGTGTAGAGAAATGTTTATTATAGAGTGTTTATTATACTGTATTTAAACTGTATTTAGGTTTTACATTAGTTGCTATGGCCTAACTGTGAGGGATAGGTTGCCATGGTAACACAGCCTCAGAGGAGGTGGGCGGAGTTTAAGGAATAAAAGGTTTGAAAGCGTCAGTTAATATTCAGTCCGGTGGATGAGACCCGGGGAAGAGGTTCAGAGTGTTGTGAAGCTGTGAGAATTCAGTAGTTCTTAGAATTTGTGAATATTTCTTCAGCAAGAGAGCTGAAGGTGTTACCTTGTTAGATTGCTTAGGTTAAAAGAATCTAACAGAGGGGGTTTTAAGGATTGCCAGTAAGGAAAGACTGGTGATCAGTGGTTTGTTCCGAGTATAGGGCAAACAGTGTGGATATTCACAATAGGGAACTCTGAAGTAGTATAAGCACTTCACTAAAGAAGAAGTTTGTAGAATTGTAACATCAGAAGCATGTATCTCAAACCAGCCATTTTGTAACATCGAGCCTTGTGCCAAGTTCAAATTCTCAAAACTGCAACAATTACGTTCTGTTAACAATAAAACTTGTTCTCTTTGTATTTCAAACCTGCCTCCTCCATTGCTTTTATGCTTGGTGCATTCCACACTACCAAAGTCACCTCACAACACAACTAAAGATAAACAGAGACATAAACCAGCGTCTCTAAACATATCGGTGGCAGCTTAATTGATATTTAGAAGAAGGTTCCTCACAGAATATTGGTGGCATTAAAGAAGATTAATGCTTCCTCACATAATTTTGGTGGCATCTAGTGGGGTTAGCGCTTCTTCTTTACAGTGCCAAACCGGATTGTTTCGCAATGTAGATGTACCTTTAGAGTAACCTTCCTTTGCCAGACATCCTCTAAATCCCACCCAACTACTAACCAGGGCTTCTTGGGAATGATGGGTGTTGCACTCCAAGAAATGTGATAGTCACTATGTTAGGAAAGACCAATTTAGGGGAAGAACTAACTTATTTTCAGTGGGTTTTCATCTCTTTGATGTATTTGAACACTACAAGCAATTGAAGAGCACAGTTTACTTTTTTCTGAAAATACTGCTCTGATCCCCTCCTTAGCAATAAATGGAGTCATGCATCAACTGCCTGTAACATTTCATGAATGAAAGCCCATTTCATTTTATTAAAAAAGTTGTATGCTCCTTTCCCAGAAATTCAAAAGGTTACAGTTTACACTAAAAATGATGAAGTACATGACAACAATGGGGGTATTTATGGCAGAACAGTCATAAACATTTAAATCCTCATGTAAAGTCTCAGCAAGATTTGATATTTTGACAGTGTGCTTTGAAAAGGCAGCTGTGATGGACTGACCCCTTGTAGTCCTTTCTGGAAAGAGGTTCCAATTTTTTTGATCTGTAATAAACATTTCCAACACCTAGTCACCATCATGTAAGGTTTTAATCAAAGGAAATGACAGCAAAGCCATCTGAGGCTGGATCTACATTGCCGTATAATCCAGTTCAAAGCATACAATCTGGGATCAGAAACTGGATTATATGGCAGTGTAGATGGGGCCTGAGTTGAACTTCAGCCTCATTTACACTGCCATATAATCCAGTTTCTGAATCCAGATTATCTGCTTTGAACTAGATTATATGGCAGTGTAGGCTCATATAATCCAGTTCAAAGAAGATTATCTGGATTCAGAAAATGCATTATATGGCAGTGTATATCAAACCTTAATGTATTGTCAAAGGCCTTCATGGCCGGAATCACTGGGTTTTTGTAGGTTTTTTGGGCTGTATGGCCATGTTCTAGAAGCACTTTCTCCTGACGTTTCACCTGCCTCTATGGCAGGCATCCTCAGAGGTAGACAACTTCAACAAAAAGAAACAATGAAAATAAACAAAATCTGACTACCAGTATTGTAGAAAAACCTCTAAAATTATAACGGTAAATAAAGAACAAATCTGAAACACAGGGGAGCTCCAGACAAGGAACAATCAGGAACAACTAATCACCTCTCAACAAAGGATTCCCCCAGGCAGGAACAAGGCACGCCTAAAAACAGTCAGGCCACTAAATACTAATCAAGCCAGCCAATTGAAACATTCGCACCTAGCGCCAACAGACAAGAGTTCTTTCTCCCACCGTGGACTTTCCACAGACATATAAACACAATTTCCCTAGTTTACAGTAGACCTCACAACCTATGAGGATGCCTGCTATAGTTGCAGGTGAAACGTCAGGAGAGAATGCATCTAGAACATGGCCATACAGCCCAAAAAACCTACAGCAAGCCATTAAGCATTAGTGAGTAATTGAATGGTTTACAAAATTCCAGTTAATTAGTTATCTCTTTGTATTTTCTCCCTGTGAAATTGTACATCATAATCAATAGGTGACTTGAAGTCATACACACATTACAAACAGACTTCAGTATTCACAGATTCCGCATCTACAAATGCAAGTATTTACGATTTTAAAATATTTGATAAAAAAATCAATAATTTTTGTCATTTATATTGGGCACATCATTTTACTGTGCGATTGTACATCATAGGATTTGAGCATCCAGAGATTTTGGTATCCATGAGGGTTTTGGAAGCAAACCTCCAGTGGGTACCAAGGACCCACTGTATTTCTATTACAAATTCTAGATTCTGAAAGAAGACTCTCTCTTCAGCCAGACCTCCACATTTGTGGGGTTAGAGATGCAGACCCCCATGAACATGGAAAGAAAGAAGGCTGAAGTAACATTAAACTCTCCTTTTTCCTCCCTCCCTTTAAAATACCTGTGGTATATTATGGACATTGCCACCTCTTTCCTGATTTTGAATAATTTCTGCTTTTGTCAGCAGATGGCAGTCTTCAGTGGAAATTGGGGCAACAAGACTTTTTAGGAAAGCTGTCTTGGAGAGAATACCACTTCAATCATAAGCTTTTATTTAAGGATTCCCTTAAAGATACACCTATGGGTTCATCTACACGGTGGATTTAATGCAGTTTGACACCACTTTAACTACCATGTCTCAAGGCTATGGAATCCTGGGAGATGTAGCCTTCTCTACCCAAAGGAACGGGGGGCTCACCAAATAACAAAATGCAGGATTCCATAGCATAGCAAGTAGTTAAAGTGGTGCCAAACTGCAGTAATTCTTCAATGTAGACACATACTGTTTATCCTATGGCTTCCTTTCATTGACAGTTCAACAAAATTTAGTTCACTTTAGTACCTTTGTAGATGGCGTGCTTGGTAAAATGGCCAGCAGAATTTGTTGAAAACTTCTGTTTAAAACCAAAGATCTGTAATTTTACATAGAAATGTGTTTGATCCTTTTGGATTTGTTGGGATTTCAGCAGCCTGCAGGCAGAAAAATACTGTTGAAGAAAATATGGAAGCAGGGATTTGTGCAGTTCATTCTTTTTATAGTGTAATTTATTTCTTGAAGTACATTCATCTTATTTCATTTCCTTTAATGCTTCTTACTGATAATTCCTTTACTCCAGTCAATTTTGTTTCATATGGTAATCACAGAAGATAAAATATCATACTACCATGACTAGTCCAAATGCACATCTTCTATTTACATCAGAATGATGAAAAAGTGCTTTACTGCTTGGATTGTACCCAATATTTATTTTGTGACACATTTTTGATGTGACTGCTTTTAGCGGTCTTTTTTCATGTAAGACTTGTAATAAAGACTTGGGGGAGGGAGAGAGACATACTATAGCTCTTCATATCATTAGTTTTTCTTGAACAAATATACATAGCTCTACATGCGATACTAAAGCATTGGAAAGCCTTTTGAATAGATGCATTTTTGGAGTTTTGCAGTGTACCACTGAAAATCACAGAAGATACACAGAGTCTAGAAATTGTAAAGAAAACTAATATTTATTTATTTATTTATTTATTTATTTACAGTATGTCTATGCCGCCCAAAGGTGACTCGAGATGGCTTACAAATTTGCAGCAATTCGATGCCACACTGTTCATAAAACACAATCAAAAACATTTAGCACACATAAAAACCATGTAAAAATCATTAAAAACATATAATCACCAGTGACTTCCTGTTAACTCATTTTTCAAAAACATTGTCTAAACCGTTCCATGTTCTCTTTTTCCTAGTTCCATATTCAGCTATTATGCTGCATTTCCAAAGGCTTGTTCAAACAACCAGGTTTTTACTTTTTTTTGAAATGTCAAGAGAGAGGGAGCCAATCTAATATCCCTAGGGAGGGAGTTCCATAACTAAGGGGCCACTACTGAGAAGGCCCTGTCTCTCGTTCCCATCAGGCGTGCTTGAGACAAAAGCAAATAGAAATTTAGCAAATAAAAATGCATGAAATAATTGTACTGTACTTTCATGTGTTAAAATATGGTAAACTATGTGGAGTTAAGATTTGAGAAACCTAGAGGTATCAATATTTTTTCTACTACCCCAACCCCTCCAAATGTGGTGGGCCATCTATAGTCACTCACAGTGAAACTTTCTACTTCACTATTTATATTTCTGACATGTGTATGCTTTTAAAATATTTGTATACTCTTTTAAATGTGCTAGTTTTAATTTTTTTTTGACTCAGTGATGAGGTCATAAAATCATAGAGTTGGAAGAGACCTCGTGGGCCATCAAGTCCAACCCTCTGCCAAGAAGCAGGAAAATCGCATTCAAAGCACACCTGACAAATGGCCATCCAGCCTCTGTTTAAAAGCCTCCAAAGAATGAGCCTCCACCACACTCCAGGGCAGAGAGTTCTACTGCTGAACAGGTTTCACAATCAGGAAGTTCTCCCTAATGTTCAGATGGAATCTCCTTTTTTGTAGTTTGAAGCCATTGTTCCGTGTCCTAGTCTCCAGGGCAGCAGAAAACAAGCTTGCTCCCTCCTTCCTATGACTTCCTCTCACATATTTATACATGGCTATCATGTCTCCTCCCAGCCTTCTCTTCTTCACGTCCTGTCTAACTCTGTGATTCTGTATTGTAGAGTATTAGCTAATATGAGCTCATTGAGTCCCACTCCAGGAGAAAGGTGGCATATAACAAGAAAGAATAAATATATAAATAAAATAAAAGCAAACTAAGTTTCAACTTGCCTAAAGTTCTAATCCCAGTCTATTTTTCAGGTATCATATCTATTGGCAGGTGGATCCATGGCCCATGAAGACTTTTGTGGCCATACAGGTAGACTAGATCCAGGAGATTTGCAGGTATGCCACAGTGATAAGAACAGCGATTGATTATAATAAATAATTATTTTAATGATGTGTTTTGTTTGGGAATCATTTTTTTCAGGTGGTTGTGGCAGTTTGCCATTTTTTCCCTCAGAAATATAGCCTACAGAATCTGGTCTTCCTTTGCAGTCTTTCGTCCAAGTACAAACCAAGGTTGACCCTATTTCATTTCTCAGTTCAGACAGGATCTTGTACCTTTAGAGCAGTGGTTCCCAACCTGTGGTCCGTGGACCACCAGTGGCACCCAAGAACTAAAATATTGTCCGCATCCTCACCATTACTGCGCCGTTGCAATGAAAGCAACTGGTCTCGTGAAACCCTCTTATCGTGCCAAAGCAACGTGACTGTCAGGAGGGGAGAGACTAACTACCTACAAAAGGCACAACAACAAGCCTCCTGACTGCTGCTTCTCCTCCTCCCTTTCCCTGAGCAGAGCTATGCCATGTGGTGCCTGGAAGTGGGAGCTGCTTGGTGTCTTGGTTTTTAGGCCTTTTCCTGCGTAATTTGGGGTGTCGATTCAGAAAATTGTATTGGATAGACCACATCAGCTCTAGATTATTAAATATGGTTTTATGTGGGCAAGTAGATGGCGACTACTGGGTGGTATATGTTCTGTATCAGAAACTAGAGCTGATGCGCCCTATCCAATGAAATTTTCTGAATCAGTACCTTAAATAACCAAACCGAATCTAAAGTTGTCCAAAAACTGATTCATAACCCTTTTGGTCCTAATGTTGGAGAGTGGCCCCGGTCAAAGTGGTCCCTGGTCACAAAAAGATTGGGAACCACTGCTTTAGAGTATTTAGGGCACATTTAGTCTTAGTCAGTGGCAAATTATACCTGCAAGTGCTTTCACATCTATATAAATTTTAGAGCAGAAATGCTTATACCTTTTTATATCTCATCATCACAAAAAGAAACTGAGCAGATAGTATTAAATGACAAAAATGTGCTCAGTTTGGAAGTATGGGATTAAAGCTGAGTCCTGAATCTAAAAGAAGGAGGAAACTACTGCTGAATCTGTATTTTCATCATTTAACCAAGGTCAGGATTTTCATGGGCAATGTGGGCAGATGTTATTTCTGTTTTTCAATGAAAACCAAACTCCCTTGCATTTTTTTTCTTATTTGTTCCAAGTCAGCTAATGGTCATTGAAGGTATAGCCTGTTTTTATAGTATGTGTAGCCTTCAGGAATCAAAATATATGCTGCTAGCCTCAATAACAGTAAATCAAGTTTGAACTTGCCCGAAGTCTTTGTTTTTTACTATGTAGCTATACACTATTTTTTCTCCCTCTGCATATTTTAGAAGAAAAACATATTTGCCTGTAAGCTTTGAATGCTAACATAATGAATTTATTGGCTTTTTGTTTTTCTGACAAAGTATATATCAGTGAAGGCTTTGGAATTCGTTTATTGTTAGCAGGGCTACTCTTGCATATCTCTACAATACTTTCAGAAACCTTAGGATATTTATATTCTGAACAAGCCAAAACCTTATAGGGTTTATTTTGATTCCTGGCTTTAAAAATGAAATGTTTTTAGGCTGATCACTCAAAAGGAACTAGGAGTATGTCTCCTTGCACTTAGGGGCTGAATAACATAAATTTTAGATCAGCGGTGGGGAATACGTAACTATCTTTCTCCTTTATCCACCATCATTTTAACTTCTGGCTATGCAGACTGGCTACGACTGGTTTTGCAATGTGACAACATCTGAAGAGCCACACAGTTGCCACACAACTTTTAGACCAGTGGTTCTGATTTTAAAATCTTGTTTTTATATGCTATATGTTTTACTTTATTGTGTTCTATTATGTGTTTATTTTATGCTCTGTTTTAGGTACTTTCTGCCATATGTAAGCTGCCCCGAGTCCTTTTGGGGAGATGGAGGCGGGATACAAGAATAAAGTTATTATTATATTATTCTCAACCTGTGGGTCTCCAGATGTTTTGGCCTTGAATTCCCAGAAATCCTAACAGCTGGTAAACCGTCTGGGATTTCTGGGAGTTGTAGGCCAAAACAGTGGTTCTCAACCTGGAGACCCACAGGTTTTCAATTCTGAGGAATATTCTGTCTGCTTGTCTGTCTCTCTCAGAGCATCTAACTTTATCCACATTTGTATACATATATATAAGCCAGCTTGGTATAGTAGTTTGAATGTTGAGCTACAGCACAGTGGGCCAGCATATAAATCCCAGTTCAGCGAGGGACAATACAGTATATTCATTTAGGACTAAAGCATCAATTATTAGTTCAAGGATGGCATAGTAGTTTAAATGTTATTAGGACTCTTGAGATCAGGGCTTGAGCATGTCACATTCTCTCAGAAACCTATTGGGTGGCTTGAGCATGTCACATTCTCTCAGCCTCGAAAGGAGGCAAGGGCAAACCCCTTCTGAAAAAAATCTCTTCAATAAAGCCTTTTAATAGGTTTGCCTTAGAGTCACCACAGGTTGAAAATGATTTGAAGATCCACATATCTGCGTATGTATATGGGAGCTAGAGTCCTGGATTGTGCATCACTATGTCTTTTGAAAAAATCATACTAGTGAATATCTATGATGTGGTTCTTTCTCTTCTTATGCACAGTGGATGACTGCTGGCCGTGGCATTCTCCATGCAGAGATGCCCTGTTCTGAAGAGCCAGCCCATGGATTACAACTTTGGGTTAATCTGCGAAGCTCTGAGAAGATGATTGAACCTCAGTACCAAGAACTGAAAAGCAAAGAGATACCCAAACCTTCACTGAATGGTGTGACAGTGGCTGTCATTTCAGGAGAGGCATTGGGTGTCAAGGTAAGCGATTTCATGACAAGCTATGAAAGAACAGATTCTTTGAAAAGATGAGCACTCCTGCTAGTTCTCTAATGCCAGAGATAGGAATAGTATGGCTGTTAGGCTGCATGTGCCATTCCGCAGAGCTATGTCTGTGACTCCCCAGTCCATTTTATTTGTAGTCGAAAGAAAGGAAGAACTCACTTCTCCTGGATGCTTCCAGAGACTCTTTCACATTATCTAAATATGGCTCAGGTTCGGTGCTCCATGCAGTCATGTTGGCCACATGACCTTGGAGGTGTCTACAGACAACACCAGCTCTTCGGCTTAGAAATGGAGATGAGTACCAACCCCCAGAGTCAGACACGACAGGACTTAATGTCAGGGGAAAACCTTTACCTTTACTTCAGCATCACTTATACAGAATTCTGAAATACTCCAAAATTGTCCACATTCATGGCTAAGATAGTGATATCTTTGCTTTCTGATGGCTCAGTATACACACATTGTTTCATGCACCAAGTTATTAAAATATCTCATTAAATTACCAGATTAGGGGTGGTGCAGTGGGTTAAACCTCTGAGCTGCTGAACTTGCTGACCGAAAGGTTAGCGGTTCAAATCTGGAGAGTTGGGTGAGCTCCCACTGTTAGCCTCAGCTTCTGCCAACCTAGCAGTTTGAAAATATGCAAATGTGACTAGATCAATAGGTACTGCTTCGGTGGGAAGGTAACAGAGCTCCATGCAGTCATGCTGGCCACATGACCTTAGAGGTGTCTACGGACAATGCTGGCACTTTGGCCTAGAAATCGAGATGAACACCTCAGACATGAGTAGACATATTGTCAGGGGAAATCTTTATGTTTACTATCAGATCATATGTATAAGTTGTGTATGAATCATAAATAAGTTTCACATTTAGACTTGGGTCCCATTTTCAAGATATTACATTACATTGCATTACGCACATATATGTAAGTACGGGCATACCAAAATCCAAAGAACAATCTAAACCCCTCAAACAATTTTGGTCCCAGTCATTTCAGATAAGCAATATTCAACCAGTACAACTCTGTTGGTTTTTTTTTTTTTTCATTTTTGGGAGGTTGATTTAGAATTATTAGTCACAGAGCTCTGGTGCCTCACCAACCTATAGAAAAACAGCATTGCATATGATTCAGCAATGGCAGTTAAAATGGAAAAATAGTGCTGTAATTATACAGCGTGGACAGTCTCCAGAAACAGCCATTCGTCTTTTTAAAGCAATCAGGGGCCTTTCCTTGCTGGTTAACATCAAAAAATATCAATTTTCAAAAGACAAAGTGGCTTTTTATTTCTTGATTAGTTTTCAGAGGTGCTTGCATTTTAGCAGTCTGTGTGGCCTTCAAAAACTCCTGCAGCAGAAAATCTGTGCCCAGATGTAAAGCAGTTTTTAACATAAGTGTCCTCTCTCCACGTTAGTGTGAGGGTTTACAGAAGAGTCTCTCTTGTTTCAATATCTTCCCTTCCTGAGTCTACTTCTACCTCTCTGCTGCTGACTTCTTCACAACAATGCCCAAGGAGACACATCCACAATGACTACTTAGCATGGATTGGAGGCATCTCAAAAACATGAGGTTCAAATTAATTCAATGCCAACACAATTCAATTGTGTTGGCATTGAATTGTTGCTATTGTAAGCCACCCTGAGTCCCCCTTTGGGGATTGAGAAGGACAGGGTACAAATGTTGGAAATAAATAATAATAAATAAATAAATATATGAACAGACTTCAGAGGCCTTCAACCAGGAGAGGTTAAATGGCAGGATACTTCAAAATAGGCTTAGTAATACACATCAGCAAGCATAGGTGTAAACCATATTGCAGGGGTCCCCAAACTATTTAAACTGAGGGCCAGGTCACAGGCCCTCAAACTGCTGGAGGACCGAATTATAATTTGAAAAAAGCATGAATGAATTCTTATGCACACTTCACATATCTTATTTGTAGTGCAAAAAAACACTTAAAAACCATACAATAATTAAAATGAAGAACAATTTAAAAATATAAACGTATTAGTATGTCAATGGAAAGTGTGGGCCTGCTTTTGACTGATGAGATAGGATTGTTGTTGTTGTGTGCTTTCAAGTCATTTCAGACTTAGGTTGACCCTGAGCGAGGGCCATGTAAATTACCTTGGAGGGCCGTATCTGGCCCTCGGGCCTTAGTTTGAGGACCCCTGCCATATTGCATGACGAAACTGATCAAGTAGTGGGTGATCTGGCAATCCACATATAGGGTGAGTTGGGAAAAAAATCCTCCATGGTGTGTATAAGCACCACCCAGATCTTCTATATCAGCTGCATGTTAGCTTTGTTTCAGTCTCTGCCCCTTTCACCATGCATTACTTGGTCCATGGAGATGTGCTTCAAAATGCTTAGAAATGTATTTCACTCAGATACAATACTGATTAGAAGGGAGAAGATCTCAAAAGGCGGAAAATCTTGTCATTTTGCAAACAATCATTCCAGAAATAGCAGTACACACACACAGATCTGAATTCAGTATAATCCATGGATGATGGAGTGCTTTTGAGTAGAAAATGCACTTTGGAGAAAAAATCCTGTACATCTTTACTTCCATCTACTCCTCACTTTCAGAAATGAACCCTGAAGGACACAGCTAGGGGACACCGAGTGTTAAGGATGAGAACCTTGGCATTTGTCACAAGGCTTTTAATGGGTATTTTAAAAGATGTCTTGCTGCATGTCATTCTAGAGACACATAAAAGAGCTAAGTGGATCCTCCTGTCCGTGATAATGTTGATATATTGGAATGTGGCTCGCAGAGGAAGCCGGTTGCCTTTGTTCTTGCCATGAACCAACATACACTCCCAATCAGAAAAGGTTGAGAAGGAAAAACAAGCAGTGCAGCTTGTTAAGCCTGTTCCTGAGACCCCACACGGAATACCTATCCCCTCCCTTCACTTTCAGAGCTGAACCCTGACCTTTGCTCTGCCCCGGCATTCCATGACTTTGTTTTATTAACTTCACTCTTGCCTGTAGAAAAGCAAATGGACCTTTTTATCATGGGCAGTTTAGAGGCTCTTCAGACCTGACACTATGTAACAACATTTGAAATAGTTTCTGCTCCTGGTTTGAAAGTTTCATTTCACATTTAATAGTTCAGTACTTACTTTGAAAGTTGTTATTGTACTCATTTTTTCTGGCTGCTACAAACTATGTTGAATTGGTTGGGACTCTATGAGGTATTCATTGAAAACCTATAACAAAATGTGGGGTGTTGTGTGGTTTCCAGGCTGTATGGCCAGGGTCTAGCAGCATTTTCTCCAGATGTTTTGCTTGCATCTGTGGCTGACATCTTCAAGAAGAGAGGTGCACAGAATAAACCTTTTCCATGTTTTGATGATAGAACCAATTAGGAAATGACATTTAAAACCCAGGAGGAAAAAATCATTTTACATAGTGTCATTTAGTGCAGTAATTGCATCTGGTGAGAATTCAGTAGGAGATCTGGGAAAAATGATTTCTGTTGTTGAGCAATTATGAAAGACATAATTGAAGGAAACTGCTTAGGCTCTTGTTTTGATGCACATATTTGGAAACATCAATCTACTCTAGAATTGCTCTGTCTGTGTGTAAATATTCAATAAGCCAGCCTTATGTTTGGAGAGAGAGGATAAGATTGGTATTGTTATTATTATTATAGTTATTGAGCTTCCTCATCCTCAAAATTGTGATTTAAAACAGGGCACAACTATAGTGGGCCCTTAGTATCCACTGGAGTCTGTCTTTACTGAAAATACCAAGATACATGGATGCTCAAGTTCCATATTAATAGAACAATGTCCCTTGAATAGAATGGTAAAATTAAACTTTACTTTTAGGATGTTTTAAAATATTTTTGGGGTCTGGATGATTTCTGTGACTGAGTGGGAATTTGAACCTTGATCTCCAGAGTTATAGTCCAGTTGTGAAACCTATATAACATGCTGGCTTCACAGAAGGAAAGTGTTCCACATTTCCTCACCCAGGAAACAAAATATCTTAATAATATCAATTGCCACCTCCTTTTACCCCAGTGACACTTCCTATGATGGCAGCAAATACATTTAGCACTGTTACGGTATAGTGCAGTGGTTCCCAACCTGTGATCTTTGGTCCGCAAGAACTAAAATATGGTCCACAGCCTCACCCTTACTACACCATTGCAACGAGAGTGACTGGTCTCTCAAAACCCTCTTATAGTGCCAAGGCTTATTAAATATGGTTTTATGTGGGTGAGCAGATGGCGACTACTGGATGGCATATGTTCTATATCAGAAACTAGAGCTGATGTGCTCTATCCAATGCAATTTGTTTAATCAGCATCCCAAATAACCAGACCAAATCTAAAGTTGACCAAAAACTGATTTGTAACCCTTTTGGTACTAATGTCGGAGAATGGTCCTTGGTCAAGTGGTCCCTAGTTTAAAAAAAAGATTGGGAACCACTGGTATAGTGGTTTGAGTGCTGAAATAGGATTCTGGAGACAAGGGTTTGAATATTTCTCAACCACAGAAATCCAGTGGGTGACCTTCAGCAAGAAATACTCTCACCCTCAGAAGAAGCTAAAGGCAAATAGGTTCACCACATCAGAAATGACTTGAAGGTGTACAATAATAGGAATTATGAGGACAGAATCTGAAAGTTACTTATTGTTCTAGTCATATTTGATGGAGAATACTAGGCAGTCTTACTAAACGTAAGCCTTTAATGTTGCCCAGCTACTGGTTCTAGCCATATGGAGGCATTCATATCTTAAAATAAAGATATGTCTGCAGTCAAGTTACAAGAAATGTTCTTCAGGCACTCAAAGGATGACTTCTCATTGCATACTTTTCTGAAACTTTTCCAATTGCAGGTCTTTAACTTTATCACTTTTTAACATTCCTCCCTTGGATTTTATTGGCAAACATGTTGTTCATTATGAAGATAAATCAATGCCACATGTAAGTTGTATGGGCTAATGAAATTGTTGTTCATACCAGTGGAAAGCCATTGCCTTTTCTAGTGCAAGTAGGACAAGGGAAGAAATCCTTCAAGCCCAGCATAAATTCTCTGTTGCATTTAGAAGCTGACTTGTTGATCATTTTAATGCTCTTGGTATATTACCATGTATAACTTGGGGGAAAATAAATTATGCGGGATGAGCCAAAATGGGGTTTGCATACCAAAGCACTCATAAATTCTTTCAGCATGTGGCTTAGATGTTTCACAGAGCTGCTTTAAAAGACATTTTGATTTAATACATCCCTTTCCAGAAGAGATGCATTTCTTCCTGTGATTCATTTCCTGATCAGGGCTACAATTTGTAGGACAACTGAAGTACAAAACATCACAACTTGATGGCGAAGTGGAACTGGTTTGTTCTTTTCCTCCGAGAACAGCTATTTTTTCTTATGAGATAGGCAAAACAGTTTTGAGTTGTATGAGGTGTACTTCGATGTGAAATATTGTGGAATAGTTGCAAGTTATAATTGCTACAGAAATATATTTGTGTTTTTTTGACTGCCAATTTTATTTATGCCCTTTCAGGCATCTCTGCTTAGAGAAATTCATGGGTATTACCAATGTCCATAATCTAAATTGTTGACATTTTTAGATATGCAGCTGTAAGATATACAGTCATAGGTATATCATATATCACTCAAATCATATGGATTTGAGTCAGCCCGCCACTTTCACTGGAGTTAACTGTAGAAGTCCGCTGCAAAAGTAAATAAATAAATAAATGTGTCCCTTTGAGTTTTCTCATGATGTTTCACCCACATCTATGGCAGGCATCCTCAGAGATTATGAGGTCTGTTGAAAACTAGGCAAGTGAGGTTTATATTCCAGCAGACCTCACAACCTTAGTATGCCTGCCATAGATGTGGTGAAATGTCAGGAGAGAATGCTTCTGGAACATGGCCATACAGCCTGGAAAACTCACAGCAACCCAGTGATTCCGGACATGAAAGCTTTCGACAACACAAAAAGTCATTATTTTTTATCCTGCAAATTCACCTTTTTAGGAATCTCGAGGTCCTCCAGTGCAATTCTGTGGTCAACTTCTAGTGGAAATTGGTTATAGAGTTACACTGGAGGACCTAGAGATCCCTCAAGAGACAATTTTAGGCTAATATGTTGATAATCAAATATACAAAGTCAAACTGCAAATATTGAGGGCCAACGGGATATTGAAATTAGATCAGTGCAGAACAAAGGCACTTGTAGACTTGTGATGTTTTTGTTAGATTTGTTTTTGTAACACTTTTCATTTCTTGTAACAATGCTAACTGAACCAAGGTGCTACAACCCATCCTAACCATTGGTGAATGTATGAAAGGTCTCTCTTGAGCCTGGAAACCTCCAGGGTTGAGAGGTTATTCCCTTTGCTAAATTAATCCTTGATATCCCTGCTGAGACTAATGAAGTCAATGTGAGTTTCTAGGGATTAGGTTACTGAAATACAGGCCTGAAGATCTGAACCAGAAAGAGAAACATATTTCCTCCATCCCAAGCCTGTGCTTTCTCTATTTACAGATTTTTTAAAAAGGAAATTCATTTTCTCAAGAAGTATCTGTATAAGTCTGATGTGTGTGCTATGTGTTTGTATAAAATTTAAAAGGCCTATTTTAGTGTTCTGAAGTTAGTAGTTTGAATATGAAGTCATCATGATTAGTAGCCATTAATGACTTGTTTTCCATTAGTTTGTCTGTCTTTTCTAAAGCCATTCACAGTAAGAACAGAAGAGAATTTCATACTTCCTAGGCAGGAACGCAGTTATCCTTCGTAGCTCAAAAAGGTGTATAGAAAGTTTCATACAATAAAGATGTACATTAGGGAGACATCTTATTGGGCAAAAGGAAGAGTATAAATTCAATTAAATCAGTAAATAATAGGGAGAGTGTATGTTTGCAACAATAGTCAGTTCTGACAAAGATAGCATGTAGTGACCTGTATTGTGCTTGAAATGAAGTTGTTCTACGAGTGGGACTTTGTCTGAGGCAGCTTGGGTATGCAGCTGACATTAAGACACTTATATGTATCTGTCTTATAGCTAGATCTAGAATTGAACTCTTAATCTCTTACATCAGGCATTTCTGGAAATGACTTGGCATCATTTCTGTAAATGTGATTTATGTTCAGAAGGCAGAACAGATGAAATTCTGGGTTTGCCTTGATGGGGTCAATGCTCCCCATGTATGTTTCTAGCATTTGCAAAGAACATGACACCAAAAATCATTGGCAGTTAGAACTCTTAAATCTACTGTGTTCACATCTCCTTGGAAACTGTGCTTTCCACTTTTGTTTGGGTATCTAATTGTATTTCTAAATGATCAACTTATCTTTTAAATTATTGCAGTGCTAGAAATTTGGAAATTGGGTAAAGGCAGGACTTTCCCTTGCAAAGCCAAAGCCCTCATGTGTTGTTTCCTCTCCATCACCATTACTATACCCTTGTATACCCAGAGTATTTTCCACCTATTAAGATAGAATCATAGAGTTGGAAGACACCTCATGGGCCATCCAGTCCAACCCCCTGCCAAGAAGCAGGGAAATCACATTCAAAGCACCCCCGACAAATGGCCATCCAGCCTCTGTTTAAAAACTTCCAAAGAAGGAGCCTCCACCACACTCCAGGGCAGAGAATTCCACTGCTGAACAGCTCTCACAGTCAGGAAGTTCTTCCTAATGTTCAGATGGAATCTCCTTTCTTGTAGTTTGAAGCCATTGCTGAGTGACCGATTTGTTTCTTCAGTTGTTTCTTCTTGTCTTCCTAGTCCAAAGTATACACTCGAACACCAACACTGTATCTGGATTTCAAGTTAGATGCAGGAGCAAAGCACACCCAACCAGTTCCCAAAGGTAAGACACGTTTTCTCCATCTGGCAGAAAAGGAATCTCAACATTGTAAATGATAATGTTTGGATCTGAATCTCATTTGTGATATAATGTTCTGGAGTGAATTATTATCTTGGAATGTTTTAATCTTATGTGCTGCCTGCAGTTAGGGTGAGTTTCTTTTTGCAAAGTGAGCAGAACAGGGGTGTAAATCAACAACAAAACCAAATGTAGCACTGTGTCTACATGTTGATTTTGAATGGACAGAATCATTGCTTTTCCAATGCCAAGCTATACATTACACTAACTTTATGGCATGTATATACATCTTGCTTTTGATAAATAAATTAAGAGGCACACAGGGAGGGTGAATTGTTGTTTCACAGGCTACATGCAGTGCAAAGAGGCCTCTTCTACCCAATTCTCAGCCATGTTTTAGCTGATAATCTCTCTCTCCTTGTAGCTCACTGCTTAAGGAAAAAGAAACCCCATTTTGGTAGCAATATGAGCTCCCCCACCTCCTTAAAGTATATGGTGCAGTTGGAGGGAGGTCAGTTTTCAACTGAAATATGAGATAAGCCTCTTCATGCCATATGCCATTTACAAAGTATGCCCCAAGCACACATCTCCCTCTTTCCCTTTGATAAAGAATAGTTATGTACTAAGTTTTAAGCTTAACATGTAGTTTGGCCCTTGGTCACCCAGTAATAAGGAGGCTGAAAACATTCTGAATTGGTCTGAATTTTCACTCTAGTATTTTTATGTTACATTTCCCTGTTCAGTTATGTTCTGAAGTCCCTTTATGCTATAAAAATCTTGGAAAGAATAGTTCATTTTTGCCCATTATTCATATTTTGTAGATGGGTTTAAAACTAACTTAGGCATAGATACACAGTTACAGCAGTTTGATGCTATTTGAGAAAGGAACTTTACTAGAGAGTTCTGGGACATGTCTCAAAAATAAAGTATTAGAGCTATCTTGTGAGAATTTCAGGATTCCCTTGGTTGATACAAATATACTGTCACCAAAAAAGGCATTATGATAGCTTCCCACAATTGCCCTGCTTCACCCAGAACATTTAGTCAGACATTCCATCTTAATAGTCCCTTAATCTAGAGTCAACCACTACTTTGAAGAGTGGTTGACTCTCTTTCTTTGGAGGTCATTAAACAGGAGTTAGATGGGTATTTTCCAAGAGTCTCAACTGATTATCCTCCAGTTCAGTCTGTGTTTCAGTCAAATTCTCCAAAGCCACAGAATTATTAGCAGGCAGAGGAGGTCAAAGTAAGACTGCCAAGCCCAAAGAAAAAAAAGGACTCAGGTGGCTGCCACAAACCCTCCCTCACAAACGCAGCCAAAGGGCTTTGCACTCACAGCTGTGAAGTATGCATTTTAAACGCAATCTGGTACATGGCATTGACTAAATCTTAGGCTGAACTGGAAGAAAACTGGGTTGCCTGTCAGACTCAGGTGGGTCTGCTTCATCTTCAGACAAAGAACTCTCAAGCAGGGAGGGATGGCATGACACGGAGCAGTAAATGATGCCTCCTTTCTGAGATTTGAGTTGGACAGTACCCAAGGCTAGACAAGTTATATTCACAGTTCAGGGATAAAAATTCCCCCTTTCCTGGCAGTAAGAAGTACAGTATTTTTAAAATGGACAGTTGTCACTTGCATTTTATGAAAGTTACGGTTTCACTGGCAGGTAGCCCCAAATCTACTTCAGCAGCCAGGCAAATAGTTTGCATGTAAAAGGATCCAAATTAGTCATTGCCATTGCCATTGTAAGGCTGGAAGGTCTTCAATCTGAAACCCTGAAGAGTTGCTGTAAGAAAAGATAGACACTATTAAACTAGAGGAACCAATGGTCCAGTTCATTATACCACTGCTTGCTGTGACTTTCTCATATTTTTATGCATTTCCTATTTAGTTCACAGTGCTTGCTGAAAGTGATACAAAATGCAGTCCTTTCTTGCACATCAGGATTTCATAGCTGCATTATAAAGAATGCTGGAAAACTTAAAATAGCCATGAAATTGAAAATAAATCTTCAATTCATACTTTATGTATAAGGGCCTTAGAGTCACAGCTACAATCCAATTTGGCACTGGTGGTGCCAGATTTTGACTGCAGTATATTTTGATTTCATCAAAACAGAATTGTGTGTTCTTCCAACTAAAAAGGGGGGCTGCTCAGAGCTCCCTCCATGATGTTTGTTGTACCATCCCTCATCCATCTTCTCCTTACCTTCCAGTCTAAATTGTCTTTTGTCTTTTGGTGCTGTTTCTATTGCTAATATTGATATTCACATTGTATGTTTATTTAATTCCAACTGTTTCCTAGTCTGGGATTTAAGGAAGCTTGCAGGAATTAAAAGAATCCTACCTAAAAATATTCCAGATACAAAAGTTAAAATACTATTAAACTAGCCACAAATTAAAATGAGTTAGGAAGCATAGCTGTTGGAAAGGTCAGTTCTGTGAGGCCCATTTACCTTGAGCAATTGGTCTTTAAATAAATGCTAAAATCAGAAAAAAAGGTCTTTGTTTGCCTGTTGAAAGATAGCAAGGAGGGTGTCAGTTTAACCTTGCTCTGAAGGGGGTTCTGGCATGGGCAGCCATCTGAAAAGTCCCTCTTCTGTGTCCCGACCTGGATGCTCTATGCAGAAAATCTCAAAAAAAAAAAAAAAAAAAAAAGAAGGAGTGGCCTCGTTGGGAGAAATATGGCCCTTCAGATAATTTTCTCTTTCACCTCTTCCTCTCCCCTCACCCAGTATTTATGCATCAAGTCATTAAGGACTCTGCAGGAGCTGTCTTCTGCCTGAGCTGGGGGCATTGTTGATTTGACTGTATAAGCATCAACAACCACTCCATTAAGTTGGAGGGAAAGGAAGGTGTAATATAATGGCTGTAATATATACATGTAATTACCTACATGTTGCAAAAGCAGCTCTGGGCCCCTTATATGATCTTAAACCCTAAAGATAACCATACAATGTTGATTTTATCTTTAGGATGTCTTCCTGTATATGTCTATTTATGGATAAAAATGGGGGTCTCTTATCTGGAGCATAGCATGGCAGGATTATTGTGTCTAAATTATGGAACTCTGAGCTTGTTCTGGGATAGATGCCCAGAAAAAGGGGAAGATGTGACCTTGAAAGGAAAGTAGCTGTGCCTGAAATCCATGTGTTATTTCAGAGATTCATTTGAAAAGAAGATGTTTTTGAACTGCCATAGTCTTAAGAAAAATATAAGTAGACCAGAATATAATGTTGATTTTTTTTTCACTCATGAATGTCAAATTGCTGTGTTTTGCTTGGCTAAAAAAGGAATGATTGACCTTTTTGTCTAGTAAAGCAGAATCTTATCTGATCTCTGTTCTGAAATGTATCTGTTAATATATTAATTCCCATCAAACATTGTAGGATTGTAGAGATTGGGAAAGCAATGTTTTGTCTCAGAATCAGCCAACCAATGTGACCAGCGGATATACTGGCTGGAGGATCCTAAAGGTCTTCACTCCATATTCACAATTATTTTTTCCCAAAGCTGTAACATTACCTCGAGTAAAATATATTCTAGGACTATTTGGAATACAAAAAATAAACCACAAAATAGAACATCTGATTGTGGGTTTCAGGTGTGCCACTGCATAGCAAAACTGAAAGATACTCAGCCCTAAGGATCCTGTGTGTCTGCAGCCCTTTTCCTCTTCTCCTCTCATTGGACAAGAAACAGAGTAAAGACAGTGGATAATACAGGGATATTAAAACACGCATTATGTCAACTGACGAACACACACACATACCATTTCTGCTGACAAAACATCCCTCTTCTCTCTTGCACTCAGAAGGTATTATTATTATTACATTGTTATTATTATTATTATTATTATTATTATTATTATTAATTTTATTTATATCTCACCTTTCTTCCAGTGAGGATTGAAGATGTCTAACAACCACATAACCTAATGACAACTTAAAACAAAGCAAATGCAAAAATTAAAATGTAATCAAATATTGGTGTGTATATATAAAGTTACAATACAATTAAAATATAATACATAACATTGAAATTACATTTAAAACTGACCTTTCTCCCAAATTTTCATCCACAACCTCTCCAGCTCCTTATCTTTCCCCAAATGCAGCTGGCAAAGAACTATCTCAACTGGCTTGTGAAAGGGAGGAAATTCCAGAGTTTGGGAGCAGCTACCATAAAGGCCCTTTCTTTTATTTCCACCAAACACTCTTGAGTGGGTGATGGGACAGAGAGAAGGCCCTCCCCAGGTGATCCCGTCTGTCAACTCCAGCTTCTCATGCAGGGACATGAGAAAAGTCTTCCACAGGATGGTAAAATATCCGGGCATCCCCTGAGCAATGTCCTTGCAGACAGCCAATTCTCTCACACCAGAAGCAACTTGCAGTTTCTCGAGTCACTCCTTACTCCAAAAAAAGGTGATTGTAGATATCTGGCAGATTTGTAAAGAGAGATACGGCCCTTCAAACAATGGATTTAAGCTGTATAAGGCTTTAAAGGTCAAAACCAGCATTCTTTTTGTCCCTTGTCTCAGCTGAAAGAAAGACATAGGAAGAGAACAAACTGAGGTGGGCATGCAAACATCTATTTCAGCATCCCATAAGAAAAGTCTAATTGCAACTTCAGATTTCCTCCTTGGGAAACAAACAAATCAAGAAACAAAGGGTTTGGCTGTCCTCCCTACATGCATTTTACTTATTAGAGTAGATGTAAAAAGTCAAAGTAAGGATTGCATCAGGCAAATAATCCATTTTACAGCTTGGACATTGTGATAATTAAGGAAAAGGGGTAGGCAGTATGGAGAGTTGCGTGAAATGTATCACTGTGACAATTAAAAATGTAAAACTATTGAAATATTGTAATGATTCAGGGTCAAATCCTTATGTACTCATTTCAAAAAAGCTTCTCAACATGGCTGAAATCTCACTTGTACCTTTGCAAGTATTTCCAATATTGACTGCCATATGCTAAAATTGATATATTCTATGGGATTCTATATAATCCATCTTTTTGTCTTTCAGGTTGGACAGCATTTATTTATACACTCGCTGGCAACATTTGTGTTGGTAGGTTTCACATTGATTCCTTACTACTGTTAAGATTTTTGTAATGCTACAAAAGACACAAAATGTAAATAAAAGAATTTTTTTTTAACCCAGATAAATTAATTGTGAAACAGGCAATGACATCTGGTAAATTTTTTTCTCTTTGTGAATTATTACTGTAAAAAATTAGTAAATGCACGGAATTACCTCTGCCCACTCTCTGTTGTAATTTTCTGGTATTCATTTACTATCAGTCCTAATTATCTGTGGTATGAAGTGAAAGTCATTTCCCTCTACACATAACAATGGAGTAACAGCTGCTTGTGTTTTGAAAAATAGAACTGTTATCTCAAAAGACTATAGTGATTCTCAGTCTCCCATACAATTCCCAAATAAGCAGTGCTTCCGGGGAAGAGAGAGGTTCCAAGAATACTTATAACGTGTTGCTTAGACATATTAGAACTCTTATTTTTCTGGTTCTGCCTAACCAGCTGACTGACTGGGATATTTTGTGAAAGGGGCTTGAATGATTATACAGTCAACCTCCATGTTTATAGATTTGACCTTTGCAGATTTCATTATTTGTATATTTGAATAATATATTCTATCTGGTAATCTCGAGGTCTTTCAGTGCAACTCAGTGGTCAACTTTCTTAGGAAATGTTGCTAAGTTGCAGGAAAGAAAGTTGACCATAGAGACATGCTAGATGACATAAATATTTCAAAAAATAATACCTCTATAGGAATCTCTAGATCCTCCAGTTTACTGGAGAAGTGTTCTCTCAGGTTTAAAAAAAAACATTGTTTTTACTTCACAGTTTATTGGAGAGGTGTTCTCTTCTATTTTTGCACTGGTCCTGCATCTCTGTCTCTGTCAAATGTTGAGGGCTAGTTGCATATGTTACAGAAACAATAGATGTGAAGTTTTTGGGGATTGGTAAATGTAAGTAAACAGAAGCATTACCACAGTTTTTGAACCAAGATATACCTTGTAGTATAATAAATGTCACTCGGGCTTGTGCAACAAGTAACAGTATCTGTACTTCAGTTCTAAAATCCAAACAGGGCAACAATATACAGTATACAGCAGTCTCTATGAATTCACATAGAGAATAGAGGGAATCAACAGTCCTTTTAAACAGTCTTTAAATTACATTCCACGCTTTAAAAATGATCAGGCTTCAGAGAGTTGGCAGCCATTTCCTTTCTGGCTGTTTCCAGTCAGCACTCTCTTCACTCTCCAAAGTGAAAGTGACAGTTAAAACCATTTGTCTCAGCAGCAAGCCAGAAACAGCAACCAATCAGAACTCTGGCCCCTGGCATGCTCAGCCAACCAGCTGCCGATACATGTCTTTCCAGTTAACCGACCGTATGGTGTCTCTTTTCAAATCCTCACAAAGTTCACTAGCTGGTATCTCTTTGATGCTGTTACAACAGCTGAGATCTTTAAAAATTATTTTCTTTCCAAAGGTCATGCTGATGCTCAACAAAAGGTAGAGCCTCACCACACAGCAGTGCTGGATGATGGGGATTGTGTCCAGTTTGAGAATAAGGTATTTTAGAATTGATCATTATGATTCCACAGCACTTCTCTCCTTACTATGCTGCTAACATGTGTACTTTAAAGGATTAAATACATTTATTACTGTTCAGGCTATTGATTGTTTCATGATGTTGTGTTATGTTTTATGATGTGTTTACTTTATATTTTATTTTTTATTTTATTGTGTCGTGTTCTTAATCTATGTTTGCCCAGGATTGTCACCATGTAAGCTGCCCCAAGTCCCTTTGAGGAGATGGAGGCGGGGCATAAAAATAAAGTTATTATTTTATTATCTGATAGGATTTAACACTTAGTCTGAGACACAACGTAGGTCCTCAATAAAGAGCCAAAACAAGGGAAACTATCATTAGAATATTGTAAGAACTGCTACAGAATTTCGATCAAAATTCTTCTTATGCCATGTTCAAAAGCATATGTAGGATGTGCACTGTAAGGTATATGATGCATACAAGTGACGCTTAGTTGCAATTCCTACAAAATTATACCTATGTAAATAACATCTACTGTAAATAACATCTATGTAAATAACAACTACTAAAGAATAAGTGTGCTGATTGACATAGATTTCATTTTTAATTCCTCTTATTTTATTCAATTTTTTAGTTATTTATTTTTAAAATTTAATATGTAATATGCTTCGGTTGGCCCGTCTAATAAATATGTTCCCTATCATGAAAAACAAGGTGTGATGTATACATATTGTGATGTATCAATTTTGTTTAAGTCATCAATGTTGATAATTTTTTGGTCTTTTAGGAATCAACTATTATTAGTTTATACTGTCATTGTTCTTATTTATTATTTGTTATGTGTGTTATTGGCACTGAATGTTTGCCTTTTTTTTTATTGGATACCGCCCTGAGTCCCCCAGGGGAGCCAGGGCGGGTTTAGATAAATAATAATAATAATAATTATTATTATTATTAAAAATGATGGACCCAATTTCAAAGTAGCATATTTCTTGATGGCTACATGTTACAATTATACAAAATGTTAGAAACGGCTTTATGGGTTATCAAGTTATCAAGTTTTGCTAACCATTTTGATCCAGAAACAAATCTAAAAAATGAACCTGAAAAGTTTAATATCTCATTATGTTGTGGGTTGGGAGAGGTACCAGCAGTAGTCATTTGCAAATGAGTGAAGGTAGGGATTATCTGTGTGTTGGGAGAGGATTTAACAGTAGTAATTTGAAACTCTATGCCACTCCTTTTCAAAGGTTAAGAGTTTCATTCATGGCAATGTGGTTGCAGAGATACAGGCAGTTCCTGAGTTACAAACATCTAACTTACAAACAACTCATAATTAAGAAAGAGTGTGAGACAACAGAAAATGAGAGAACTCTACCCCTCAGAAAGAAGGGAAAATCCGTCTAAGAGAATTCTGTTTTCATCATGGGGGAAAATGAAGCTTTATCACCAATCCTAATTTCCACGACAAGACAATTTTTTTTCAAAATCAAATTATCATAGACAGAAAGTAAGGTGAAGTCTTGTGAACAGGGGCACAGAGAGCAAACACCACAGGGATGTTAACCCGTCCCTATGCTATCCAAAGCTAGCTAGTGCTCTCTCTCCCTCCCTCTCTCCCTCTCTCCCTCCCTCCCTCTCTCCCTCCCTCCCTCTCTCCCTCCCTCTCTCCCTCCCTCTCTCCCTCCCTCCCTCTCTCCCTCTGTGTGTGTGTGTGTTTATATATATATATATATATATATATATATATATATATACACACACACATACACACGCACACACACACACACATACACACACACACACACACATACATATATATATAGAGAGAGAGAGAGGAGCCCCCAGTGGCACAGTGGGTTAAAGCACTGAGTTGCTGAACATGTTGACCGAAAGGTCACAGGTCCAATTCCAGGGAGCAGCGTGAGCTCCTGCTATCAGCCCTAGCTTCTGCCAACCTAGCAGTTCAAAAACATGCAAATGTGAGTAGATCAATAGGTACTGCTCCAGCAGGAAGGTAACGGCGCTCCATGCAGTCATGCCAGCCACATGACCATGGAGGTGTCTATGGACAACACCGGCTCTTCGGCTTAGAAATGGAGATGAGCAGATATGACTGGACTTAATGTCAGGGGACAACCTTTACCTTGATATATATAGAGGGGGGGGGTGCACTTTGGATAGCATAGGGAAGGGTTAACATCCCTGTGGTGTTTATTTTGCCCCCTCCCCCCCCCTCTCTCTATATATATGGACTTAGATTTTACAATGTACCTCTTCCAACTTAAACAAATTCAGCTTAAGAACAAACCTACATAGCCTATCTTGTTCATAACTTGGAGAATGCCTGTATAGCAATTTCACATTGAGTCCATCTTTTTAAAACACATACTTTTCAGAAGCACATCAACTCATTCAAACTAGGTCTTGGAGGTTTTAGAAGAACATAGGTGTTATTGATTACTCTAATACAGTTTGCAAATTGGTGACTCAGAGAATGAACACATGACAGCTGCCTATACCTTTAGCTGATAGGATGCAAAGCATGCTAGAAATTCAGGGTTGTAGCTCATGGATGATCACATCCATCACATACAGAGGGTCTCCCTTTCATTTAATGTTATCTCCAGGTGGACCTGTTGTGTGTGGGACTGAGAGCTGTTGTATGTCACTGCAGACTAATGGCTCCCAACGCTCAGTTCCCTGGTGGTACTTCAGTACAAATCCCATTAACCCTGTTTGTGTTGGTTGGGTACTATAGGAATTACACACTTGATCTTAACAAAAAGGCTATGGGAATTGTAGTCTAATGACATCTAGATATCCAAGTTAAATAACCATGGGAAAACATTTGAACTAAATGAACGAATATTCTAAATCTGTAAGGCATCTATATATGTACTCCCAAATCAAACGAATTGTTATTTTAGTCTGTTGAAATTATTCCCAAAGAAGTAAAGTTTCCATTGTTTGAGTATATAATTTATGTAATATGATCAATGCCATGGGATAAAAAAGGGTGGCTTATTTCACATTTCTAGTGAAACCAAACATTTCTGGGCTAGAAAATAGATTATTTTGTGGTTTGTTCAAAAAAGTAATTTATTTTCTGGATAGGATTTTGGAGAGAATATAATTGAAAATGTTAAAAACCCATTGCACTTCTGCTCCTGTGTTTTCTTGGAAAAATTGGATTTGACATGATCCAGAAATGGTTCTTTTTGTTGTATTTACCCAATGTTGTGGGCTACGCCCTAATATCCTGAGCCAATTTTTCAATACTAATCAACACATGCCCTGAGAGCAACAACAGATTCTGTTGCAATTCTTCCTTGTAAAATGTGCAGCAGTTCTTCAGCTCAGAAAGTTTGTGATTTTCATCTTCTGCTGATAGGGCAAGAAGCAACATTTTGTTCATTCTCAACAGCAGTGCAATTTTAGAAGGGAATTTGTCTATATCTCAGACTTTTAAAAATAAAAGAATGAATATGTGAATCACTTTTGGCCTGAGCTATGTATATTCTGAATTGATACGTATACCTGCGTACCACAGCATCTGCTAGACAACCTTATTTTCTAGACATGGGGTGTGGGATCTGAGCCTGGTTTTTACACTGATTTGTTTAGATTTCTTGCACACATATGAAGGTCTTGTGTCTGCTAAAAGATACACAAAGCAGTGATTTATGTGATCTTACATGGAATATGCAGTCTTTCATGTGCAACCGTTGTGTAAAGAGAGCCATCCTCCCATGGATGAGAGTTTTTTTTGGATTATATGTCTACTTGGAGTATCCCCTTGAAGACAGCTCAGCTGCTACAGCTGATGTAAAATCATTATCAACAACTGGACTACCATGTAGACGAAACATAACACTGGTCTTAAAGAAGCTGTAATAGCTGCCTGTTCACTTCTAATCTGAATTTAAGGTTCTGCTGATGACCATTAAAGCCCAGAAGTGCTTGGGACCTTGATACTTGAAGGAGCACTTCTCCTTGTATATACCTGCCAATTGCGAGAGAAATAAGGTTGAGCATTGTGAAATCAACCCACTATGTAGCTATCAGCCTCTTCCCAGTAGACTTAAATCAAGGAAAAGTTTCATGAGAACCACCATTCCTCTAAATGTTCATCCAGCTACAGCAAGTGGGTTAAACCGCTGATCTGCTAAACTTGTTGACCGAAAGGTCGCAGGTTCAAATCCAGGGAGCAGCATGAGCTTCCGCTGTCAGCCCCAGCTTCTGTCAACCTAGCAGTTCAAAAACATGCAAATTTGAGTAGATCAATAGGTACCGCTCTGTCAGGTAGATAACAGAGCTCCATGCAGTCATGCTGGCCACATTAACTTGAAGGTGTCTACAGATAACGCCAGCTCTTTGGTTTAGAAATGGAGATAAGCACCAACCTCCAGAGTTGGATACGACTGGACTTACTGTAAGGGGAAAAGCTTTACCTTCAACTTAGGCCCCCACAAGGGTCTTCCTCTAGATCAAACCAATAATGGGCAACTTGGAAGTCCCTGAACAAACTCAGAAACAGAGTTGGAAAATCAAAACACAATCTGGCAAAATGGCAGTACCTAGAAGAATTCTCCACCTTGTGCGACTGTGGAGTAAAACAAACAACTCAGCATCTGTATACTTGCCCACAATGCCCTGCCTCATGCACAGAGGAAGAATTGCTTAAAGCTACAGACAATGCAGTTGCTGTTGCAAGTTTTTGGTCTAAAACTATCTAGTAGCTTGTGATCCCTTTATTTTTTCAGATTTAGATAAACTATTTTCTGCAGTGCTTTAGACACGAAATAAATAAACCTGCCCAGCATTCTGCAGTAAGGTCCTTCGCCATGTCCCACCAGTGGGGGAGATACGAAATGGGTGGGCGTGAGAGATGGGTTTTGTTTAAATAATTTACAAATTTAGTCTGTGTTTTAGATTGTTCCATATTGTACACTACTCTGAGATTCCATGATAACAGGTGAGCTAGAAGCATGGCATCAAACACACAAATAAATAAATGAAATTAATGCTAACACAGGGGTCAATCCCATGGGGTAGGGAGAGCTTAAACATGTTGTGTAGGCTCCGTTCTAAGACCTTTATCTATATTTGAGTGGCATTATTTGAGTGGCGGTGCGAGAGAGCATCCCCTTTCATTCATGGCTATGTTAGTGATGTGATTTGGATGCATTATCATTGTTTGACCTGTGAAAATGTGTGTTTTTTCCCGTATTGTTGATTGGTGCTCTCTTTTCATTCCTTTAGGATGCTGAAATGAGTCATTTTGTTTTAGTGGCTGGTGAGCCAATAAAGGAAACAGTGATTCAACATGGTAAACACTTGCTCTTTCAACTGTTTTTTAAACAAGTGGGGAGATGGTGATATTTCTTTTTACATTTTCAACTGCATAGAATTCTATAGGTGTTCCATTTCTTCCCTCTTCAGTTGCAAAATTATTTATTTTCAGTGACAGACTTGTGTGATCTTGTTCTAGTTTTGATAGATGTGCATTGATGGTGCTTGAGAGGTCTAACTTCAGATCTTGTGCTATAATCCGTTTTGTGTATTTTGCTCTGCTCTTGAACTCTAGATAGAGCACATATCTGAAAATCATAAACATGTACATCAATTTCATTCTGTGTAATTGGCGAAAGGACTTGTTAGAACACTTCAAATCACTTTGAAAAAAATTAAATTTTAAAACTTGTCTCTAAACAATGAAAAGTAAAATAAGCAAATGAACGTTACTTGTTTCCTTGTAAACATACTCAGCTGGGTTTTGAATTTGAAATGGAACAGTGAATGTGACATGCATGCCAGCTCCCGCTTCAGTGAGTCACAGGAAAAGTTAGATTACAATATTTGTGTCTTCTTTTTTCCATTTGAAAAGCAGTACAGGTTGTCAAGTTGTGACCTGACATTAAAACAGAATAGTCACGAACACACGTGTTAGATTAGCAAGAAGACAACATGCTAAAACCAGTCAGTTCAAGCAGTGAAAAATGGCTCCAACCATATATTTCTTTGGAAGTTACTCCCTAACGTACAGCTGCTCTGGTGCAATGAGCAAAACACTGCCCTTCAGATATTGTTTGAATGCATCTTCAAACATTTCTTATCTTTATCTCTGGTGACAAGGCCGATTGGGAAAGTCTACAGTTCAACAACACTTTTTTAGTGCCTGTCAATCTTATTGACCTTCCTGATAGACCAATGACAAAGACCTCCAGAGATTATTATGATGAGTGTATGCAGTCATTCCAATCACGTATCCAGTTGGAGCAGCAGTTCTCTATCATATACTGCTGAAGTGCTTCCTCAGCCTCCCTAATTGAGATCTTTTAAGACCAAATGGAAAACAAAATCTAGTTTAAGATTCTATGGTCTCCAGATCATTCACCAGATGTATGATGAAGACTGGAATCCATAAAAGCTTGTGCTAGGAATCCCAACCATCCCCACCCCAAAGTCTCAAGTGTGCCATATGTATATATTTTTATGTTGAAACAGACTACCATGGACATGTTGTTGAATACATGAGATCTTATTGTTTGGTATTAATGAATCCATATCCATGGATTCAGCAAACCATTGCTTGAAAAACATTTAATCCAAAAAGCAAACATTGAAACCTCAAGATGGGGGAACTGTGTGGCTTCCTTCCAATATTGATTTGGATCTGGAATAAAACAGCTGACTGTGGCCCTTTCCACTCTACCATATAAAATCTAGATTATCTGCTTTGAATTGGATTATATGGCAGTGTAGACTCATATAATCTGGACCAAAGCAGATAATATAGATTGTCTACTTTGATAATCTGGATTATATGGCTGTGTATCACAGATTATCCAGTGTATCACAGTGTATCCAGTTTCTGCTTCCTGCGTAATTCTGGGGCTTGCAGTTTTGGGAGGGGCCTTTAAACTGCTCACACAGACAGGTCCTGGGCCTCACTAAACTACAAGCTCCAGAATTCTGCAGGAGGGTGCAGCCTCATCACACTATGCTCTAGTGCGATGAGGCTAGGTTCCTGAATAGTGCTGTATTCTGGATGGTTGGCCTTTAAATGAGAAGAAAGTGAAAGCAAGGAATAGGATGGAGTTTAAATCCCAGCTATAAAAAGGTAATACAATAATCTACTTAATATAGTGTTTTGTTATTAACCTTTAAATAAATGCATACATTTTTATCCTAGGGCCATTTGTTATGAATACCCAGGAAGAAATTTTACAAGCCATTGACGACTTCAGAAATGCAAGAAATGGCTTTGAGAGAGCTACCACCTGGAAATCAAAGATTGGAAACAAATGATTTGAAATATTAGAAATGCAACCGGTCAACTGATTATGTTTATAGCTGTACATCTTGATTCTCCTAGTCTTTCCTCATGCGTTACTTTCTTTGCTTCACTGGAGCTAATCATGTGGATGTGCCAGACTTATAGAAACAAAGTTAACTTACTGTAATAGAATAGTGCGTCTGCATTTTAATGTGTTGTCAAAGGCTTTCATGGCCAGAATCACTAGGTTGCTGTGAGTTTTCCGGGCTGCATGGCCATGCTCCTGACATTTCACCCACATCTATGGCAGGCATCCTACCAACAAAGGATTCCCCCAGACATGAAGTAGCCAGGCTTTGAAGCTGTAAAGCTAATTAAGGTGGCCAATTGCAACATTCACACTTGCCTCAAGCAGACAAGAGTTCTTTCTCCCACCCTGGACATTTCACAGATATATAAACCCCACTTTCCTAGTTTCCAGCAGACCTCACAACCTCTGAGGATACCTGCCATCGATGTGGATGAAACATTAGGAGAGAATGCTTCTGGAACATGGCCATACAGCCCGGAAAACTCATGGCAATTCACTGTATTTCTAATGTTCTTTTTTAAAAAAAATGCAAATATTCTGTAGTAGAAAATGCACAAAAATCTATTTCTCTGTAATAAAAATTGCCTTCAGTTTTCAATGTACACTTCAAACATTTTTTAAACATGAGTGTGCTGTACCACAATCTTACAACACAGAGAACTTAAAACATGTAGGAACAAGGTGCTGCTGCTGGGACAGCCCGATTTATAGTGTACCACATAAGAGCATGTGCTGAGGTTTCACGTTTCAGGTCATTCTCCTTAAAATAATGGCCTTCTGCGTTGCTTTGGTTTAATAAAGGCTACGCCATTGGCAGGGACAAAATGGGATCAGAGCCAAAATGTGAGTGTGTTCTCTGCCAGTGTCTGTATCAGATTTAAGACGCATGCTTCTGGCTTCCATGAAGGCTGTGAAAAAAAGTTTCAATGCAGAGTTGGATTACAGCTCTCCGTGGCTCAAAACATTGGCTGTTAATACTGCCGTCTTTAAAGGAAGCTGTAACATGGAGCACCAAGAAATCCCAGCAGATTTTAACCTTTTCTGGATCACAAATGAGTATTGATTTTCTTCTCACTTTTTTCTTGAGATGGATTGAGTTTTTGAACTGGAATCACTTTTTTGGCATATGGAAACATTTGTCTACTCTTTTATATTTTTGAATCTCAACAAGTATCAACAGGAAAGAAATGACATTGTTTATGTGAATTCCACTCTTTAAAAAAAAAACCCACAACAAAACCCGGCAGTTGTTTACTTCTGATGTATATTTGTCAAGTCTACAGCAGATGGAGAGAAATGATCTGGTGGTGCATTTAAAAAAATGAACGGTCCATAAAGAAATGTATTTTGAAACTATTCTTTTTCCAGCTGTGTGATACTAACTGTGTAGCAAAGTGTGGCTGTTAAACACAAGGATGTACAAGCCGTGGATAGTGGTAAACATAATCATTGTGTTTTGCCTTCATCTGCTGCGAGGATCTGAATATGGATCTGTAAAGGTAAGTGGGAGTTTTTAATATAATCCTTCAATTTTAAATTATGTGGATTTTCCTATGTGAACAGTTAGAGGGTTGCAGTTATTTTTGTCTGGGAAAGGCTAACAAAACATCCAAGTAGGAAAATGGGTTATTGTGAGTTTTCCAAGCTGTATGGCCATATTCCAGAACCAGTCTCTCTTGATGCTTTGCCCACATCTATGGCAGGCACCCTCAGAGGTTGTGAGGTCTGTTGGAAACTATGCAAGTGAGGTTTATATATCTGTGGAATGTCCAAGGTGGGAGAAAGAACTCTTGTCTGCTTGAGGTAAGTGTGAATGCTGCAACTCGCCACCTTGATTAGCATTGAATGGCCTTGCAGCTTCAAAGACTGGCTAACTAGATGTGGGTGAAATGTCAGAAGAGAGTGTTTCTGGAACATGGCCATAAAGCCTGGAAAACTCATAGCAACCCAGTGATTCCAGCCATGAAAGCCTTCGATGACACATTTTACTTAGAAATGTTTGGGAGAAAGATTTAGCTATTTGTTTAGCATGTATTGGAAGAATACGATTTATGTTGTTACATGCCTTCAGTCATGCCTTCTTTCCAATCATGGCAGTGCCATCAGTGGGGTTATCTTGGAAAGAGAGATAAGTGGGATCTCTGCCTTACTCAGAGGCTGAGAGAGTATTACTTGCCCAAGTCACTCAGCGCTTTTTCCAAGGCCAAGCTTGCTCCAGAGACCAATGTTCCATCCTGGCTAAGTTAGCAGGATGTAGCTGTTTAGTTTTTGATTAAATTTTGCTTGAGCAAAATTATATAGATATAACAATATTCCAATGGAAGCCACTTCTACCCAATAGTTTTGTTCTATTTGGCCGTTTAAAGTTGTTGGCTGATACCCAGAGTTTGCTTCTACTGGCAGGAGTGGAGCATCCCTTGAGCAGAATGTCATTCCTGGCATTGGATGTGGCATTCAAATCAACTATGAATGATTTCCCCTTGCAGCTGCTTGTTCTACCCTTAAATTATACTATTGGGTGGTGGGTGCATCTGTGTTAAAACCTGTAAAACAACTGGGAGAAAGAGAAGGAGAAAGATATTCCCTAGTCTCATCTTTGAACAGGGGATCTTTCCCATTAAGAGACAAGTGATGATTCATGGTATATTTAAAGTACGACTCTATTGTATGTTAGATGACAAATGGATCCTTTTAAGGAACCCAATGTATTCAAATGTTTTGTAATAATATCTTCTGTTAATTTACTTTAACCATCAACATGTCTAAACACAATTCCTTCTACCATTACCTCTTGAAAAAGAAGTCTAATGCTGCATATTGCTCCTTTTGTCCTGTTCCCCATGTGTTTTTGCACTGATCCATGCTGAAAAGTATTAGATTTGTATACTTAGTTTGTGTCATCTATTGTTAACTCTCTTCCTTCTATTCAGATTCTACTTTACATTTTATTTTATTTTATTTGGGGATGCTAACATTCTTTCTCTCTATTCCTATTCACATTCCTTATTCACTTAACCGATCTATGCAAGAAAAAAATGAATTCTAAAGGAATTCTTTGACAGAGAAAACACCTGAAAATGCTAGGTCCCAAGGGAATCTTTGAAATGTGCTGGAATTTTTGTCTATTTTTGCATAATTCATTTCTATGTTAGAAAAGTATCAGTCGTTCTGAGTTTCCCATCAGTTGCATAATACACATGCAATAATAACCACTGGGCTGCGGTGGTACAGCAGGTTAAACCGCTAAGCTGCTGAACTGAGCTCCTTCTGTTAGCCCCAGCTTCTGCCAACCTAGCAGTTCCAAAACATGCAAAAGTGAGTATATCAATAGGTACCACTTAGGCGGGAAGGTAATGGCACTCCATGCAGTCATGCTGGCCACATGACCTTGGAGGCGTCTATGGGTAACACCAACTCTTGACTTAGAAATGGAGATGAGCACCACCCCCCAGAGTTGGACACAACTAAACTTAATGTCAAGGGGAAACCTTTACCTTTACTTTAATAACCAGTAAATTAGATAATAAATGTAAAATACAACTGTAGGAAAAAGATTTTGGGGCAGCTCAGAGGTTGCACATGAAAGCTCTCAAATTACCATACAGTTCAGCAGTAAATACTTCTATTTGTATATAAAGAGTTCATATGATAAGAACAGATAAACTGGATTTTGTTCTTGTGACAATCTTGTCCTGTTCACATTTATAAAAGAACTGCTATTAGATTAGTATTTGGCTTTAATGTAAATCAGCCAATCTATTGGGCATTAATGTAGTACAATGATATAATGACAATTGTATTCTTCAAGCAACACGCAGAAGTAGTGTAGGTCAATCTAAAAAAAAAAAAGAAAGTGTGTAATCATTTCTTCATGCTATAGTATGCCATCTTATTGGTCTTATTATCCATGAAATGATTTCCATTTAACTTCTATGAGTACCATAATTCAGATTCAGTTTGCAATCCTAGGCATCCTCACTTGGGAATAAATTTTACTGTCCCAATCTAATGCATAGGATTCAGTTGCATAGGAATGAGAAAAGACTATTTAGAACTAGTGGCAAAATCACTGGCAGTTTTGGTATCATTACTTACTCTGTCTCAATTGGCTTCTTAGTTCACATTATTTAGAACATATTCTAAATAATAGTATGGTTTACTTACCTCCTTAAAAGTAAACCATACCTAGGTTGAAGAATTCCTTATTCCTAGATAAGCAAGTGTCAGATTGCAGTCAGTGACTAGTATACTGTGAACCTTTTCTTAGTGGCAGGTTATAAAAAAACCCAGGGAAGTTCAACAACTCCTTTTTGACATATTAAAATAGACAGTGAATTAGTTTATGAACTAAGCAGATTACCAGATATGGCGAGATCTATATGCTACATAAAAGAGCCCCAAAATAAGTTATATTACTTCTATAGTGGCAGTTTAGTGGACATTTTTCTCACATCATAAATTTGAAAAGTATTTATTTTCTCCACTACTCTTACAAAAGTATGCTACTTTCACATAACACAAAAAAACCCTCTAAAAGTATGATGGTTGTGTTCTGAAGCATTTGGGAGTGATTCCCAACTGCTAGCAATGGCTCCTTAGCAAGTTCTTCAGTTTGGCAAGTTCAAGCATGCATTTAGCAAGACAAAACAGACACTCTCTCTGGGCATTTGGACTATAAATTGCACAGCTTTAAATTTAGTTCAGTTAAGTCCTTGTTCACTGAATCCAGCTAGTTGGTCTTCATAGAGGAAATACATGTTCTGTACCTGTGGCTATCATTCTTGCCCCAAAACTCTGGGTTTTGCATTATCCTACATCACTGAAAATTGTCCAGAAGGTGCACTTTACCAGTAGGGAGAGAAAACATAGCTCACTTTAGACACTATTCCTTCCAAGTGCTCAGACCAATGGAGACTAGATATGAAATGTCAGATAGCATGCCAGAGAAGAAACTCAAAAATACTTGTATGAAACCTGATGCGGGTTAAACATCTCTTATTCAAAAATCTGAAATCCTCCAAAATCATCTATGTGGATGGCTGAGATAGTGACACCTGCACTTTCTGATGATTCAATTGACACAAACTCTTCCATGCACAAAACTATATAAAAAAATTGTATACAATTACCTTCAGGCTATGTATATAAGCTGAACATGAACCAAAAAATATTTGTATGTTTAGACTCTGGTCTCATCTCTGAGATATCGCATTATGTATGCATGTGCAAATATAGGTATTCCAAAATTTGGCAAAAAGTTCAAAATCCAAAACACTTTGGTTAGCAAACATTTCCTAGTATTTCCTAGGAAAAGATATGAAAGATAAAAGGTATGCCACCTAGACTCCCTATTGCTAAGAAAGAAATGACTGAACTAAAAGGAAGTAAAGTCAGGCCTAAGGAAGTCATCACACGGCTGCTAGGATCCATTTCCATGCACTTAGAAAACAGCCCCATGAAAGTCCCGAGGAGGCTGTCACGTGACATAAAGGTACTTCTGGTGGGGTTCCGTTTCCAAAAGATACGGAAATTGAGCCTAGCAGTCATCTTCAGGAGTCAAGTGTTACCTGACTCCATGCATCAGAAAGTGGGAGAAATGCGGGGAAAGGTGCAGTGAGTACATGGGATGGCTGGCCAACCCAGAAGACAACAAAAGATGAAGGAATGCATTGAGATGGCTTCCTCTGCTTTCTCTACTTTCCCTGTTTCCCCCCCTTCCATCTGATGAAGTCTTTAGAGTGCTATTTGAGAAGCTACAGACAAGGCAAAACAAATAAATGAGGTATATTAGCTAGATCTATGCTACCTCCTGTAGGCACTTAGTTGTGTGTCCAAATGTAGCTTCCATTTTCAACAGTAAGAAGGCTTTCAAAGGTTCTATGTATATCTCATTTTGGGGAGACAGAAGAGCCAACAGACACTGGGAGGGTGGAACACAATTTTTCATCTTTTTCATAAAGTGAAAGAAAATGGGGAGGGGGGAATAAATACTGGTGGCACTGCACAATAGATTTGTGTAAATGTCTGAAGCAGCCACTAGGTGACATTAAGGAAAAGTTCACTATTGACAATTCTTTGGGACCCCAACATTAAGCTAAGGGATACCATTTGGGGTTGAGACTCACAGTTAAAGAAGAAATGCTCTAGATATTGTTGGACTGCAAATCCTAACTGCAAATAGAGCCTTTGATGGTGCAATGGGTTAAACCACTGAGCTGCTGAACTTGCTGACCGAAAGGCCCATCTTCTGCCAATAGGTACCGCTTTGGCGAGAAGGTAACAGCGCTCCATGGAGTTATGGCAGCCACATGACTTTGGAGATATCTACGCCAGCTTTTTGGCTTAGAAATGGAGATGAGAACCACCCCCACCCCCCACCCCCCAAGTAGGACATATCAAGGGGAAACCTTTACCTCTAAATCCTAGCTAGAATAGCCATTGATAAATGACAGTGGCGTTTCAGTCTAGCAACTTCTAAAAGGATGTGCATCCTTAATTTAAACACAAACGTTTCTCAACCGTTTGTTCTCCAAATGTCTTGGATTATAATCATCATAGTTCATACTTCAGGAAATAAAGCCCGACTGCTCATTGGAGGGAAGGATATTAAAGGCAAAGATGAAGTACTTTGGCCACATCATGAGAAGACAGGGAAGCTTAAAGAAGACAATGATGCTGGGGGAAATGGAAGGAAAAAGGAGGAGGGGCCGACCAAGGGCAAGATGGATGGATGGTATCCTTAACTCTGAAGGAGCTGTGGGTGGTGATGGCTGACAGGGAGCTCTGGGCTGGTCCATGAGGTCACAAAGAGTTGGAAGTGACTGAATGAATAAACAACAAAGTCTAGTCACTGTGCTTAAAGATTTGTTGTTATGTGACTTCAAGTTGACTCCAAGAATGGCGCTCCTGTCATTAGGGTTTCAGAGATGGTTTTGGCGTTGCCTTGGTTGAATTTGACTTGGTCAAGGTCATGAAGTAGGTTCCATAACTGAGCAGGAATTCAAATCCTGGACTTACAGAGTCCTAATCCAATATCCAAACCTGAGTTCTCATGTTTAAAGAAAAAATATTTTTTAAATGGAGAGCAGGATCTTATTGTTGCCTATCAGTAGTTCCTGGACTATAAACTGAGCAGGGTCGTAGCTTACTCAAGTCACTTCAAGCATTTACAGGCATCCATCTAGGCACACATGTATTCAGTGTCCTTTGCTCTCCTTTTGGTAATGAATATCTTCTCTCTTTTTTTGGTAATAAATGTCAGCCTATGTCTCACATATATGGAGAAAATCATGTTGAGGAAGACGGCTAGAAATACTTACGCATGTCTATTTGGAAACATGAATGACTAGGGGGAAATGGGAGTGGCATCCACAATACCCAATTATAATACTTTGATATCAGTTTAACTACTGGTACTGGTAAGTAGAATTATTTGCTATATTTCTAATCCTATAATTAGGGGAGCTGATTAGAGGATTCTAAGTCCTATGAACCCCAGGATTTTATTGGATAGACAGTTAAAGAGCTATCAAGGTGCTACAACTGCAGTGTGAAGAGGTCCCGTGTTACTGCAGCCTTATCATCTTTTAGGCAGATGTTTCAAGGACAGGTGCTGGGGAAGTTGACCATGTCTTATCAGAAGATGAGGGGCTGTTAGAGAAAATGCTCTAACTGCAATGCCATTTTGTCAGTTCTAAGAGAAAAGAAAGTACATCAATGCACATTCCAGAGTCTATCTCTGATATCCAGCCTTTCAATTCAGTTGACCACCCATCAAGGTTTTTCTCAAGGCAACTAACTAATAGGCAGTCCAAAAAAAACACAAACAAACCCTGATTAACTTGAAGCTGTCATGTTTTGTTTTTATTTGTGAAATTAATGAGAGGAATGAGAATACAAGAATTGGAAGTAAAACCAATGCATCATTACAAGATTGCTACAAAATATACTCTCAGTGTTGTGATTTACAGTATGCCAAATATGGCTTTTGATAAGGATTAATAAATTGTATTAAGTGTATACATCTTGTCAATAAACACACTTTATTGCCTGTTGCCAGATTTCAGAGACCACAGTTTGAATCCCAACTCAGCCACTAGACAACCTTGGACAACTAACACTTTTCATGTTCGGAGAATGGCAATGGTGAACACTCTGAAGAAATCTTGTCAAAATACCTTGTGATGGGTTCACCTTAGCATCATCCTAAGTTAGGAAAGATTCAAAAGAACAAATAATGTGCTCCTATTGCTTCTGTGACTAATATAAAATGCTTCAATTTAGATCCAAATTTATATTTTAAGAACTTTGGTTGTAATATTCCAGAAAAGTCCTGTTCATTGCCATTACTTTCCAGTAAATCCTCAAAGAAACCCAACTATTTTAGACTTTTATCTTGCACAATGTGTTTTTTAATGCAGAAAGATCAGATAAATACGATCAAAACTATCCTTGACTAAATTATCTCATTAAAAAGAGAAGGAAAGCTTTATCTAGCTGATACAGTTTTTGGTCATGTTATTTGCAAATTCAGAATTCATGAGAAATATAATTGTGTTTGCCTTTTTGAATTATATGGTAGACTGTTCTGACACAGGTAGCAAATTATGACATTAGGAAGATGTTAAATATTGTATAATTATAATTTTGAAATTAATGGTAATTGCAAAATGTGGGGAGTATAGATGATGCTCTTTAGTCCATATTTGAAATAAAGGTTGATGTCTTTTGAATGATGTGGCATATATAATTATGAGAGTCTCTCTACTCTCCAGCTATTCCATGGAGGGCGTGGAGTACTTGTAGCTCTTCGGATACAGTTAGGCATCTTATCCCAGTATCCTTACCTTGGGCCATGCAGATTGAGGCTGTTGAGAACTACCATCTGGAGCACAACCCTGCTCTAAGTCATATCTGTGTAGGTATTGCAGTGTAGTTGAGTCCCTAACTAACATTTGACTGCACAATTGTATTAGATTGGAATCAGGAGTTTCCTCTTACTAATAAATAAAGTTCTTGTTTAGCTTTCTAATTGCTGTGTTGTCTAATATTAAAGCTACTGTGTTCACCTTAGCATCAACTCTTGCTCAGATTTTGCAGACTTAGGGCAGCCGTTGATTCCTTGAATCAATCCATCTGGGTCTTTCTCTTTTCCTACTGCCCTCCACTTTGTCCTTTCTAGTGAGTCATGCTTTCTCATGAAATCACTAAAGTACGAAAGTCTCAGTTTAGTCATCTTGGCTTCTAGGGAGAGTTCAGGCTGGATGGCTGTAGAACCCATTTAAAGTGCACTTACACTGTAGCATTAATGCAGTTTGATACCACTTTAACTTCTAGAATCATAGAATCATTGAGTTGGAAGAGACCTTGTGAGCCATCTAGTCCAACCCCCTGCCAAGAAGCAGGAAAATCACATTCAAATCACTCCCGACAGATGGCCATCCAGCCTCTGCTTAAAAGCTTCCAAAGAAGAAACCTCCACCACACTCTGGGGCAGAGAGTTCCACTGCTGAACAGCTCTCACAGTCAGGATGTTCTTCCAAATCTTTAGGTGGAATCTCTTTTCCTGTCGTTTGAAGCTATTGTTTCGTGTCCTAGTCTCCAGGGCAGCTGAAAACAAGCTTGCTTGCTCCCTCTTCCCTATGACTTCCCCCACATATTTATGTCTCCTCTCAGCCTTTTCTTCTGCAGGCTAAACATGCCCAGCTCTTTAAGCCACTTCTCATAGGGCTTGTTCTCCAGACCCTTGATCATTTTAGTCACCTTCTTCTGGACACATTCCAGCTTGCTGGCATCTCCCTTCAGTTCCTTTGCTATCTGTGCTTAAGATTTAATTGAACTGTTTTATTAAATTTCAATGCTATGAATGATGGCTACTGTAGTTTGGTGCCATGAAATTTAGTAAAGAAGACTAAAGATCTAGCAAAACTGCAACTCTTGTCATTCCTTACCATTAAGCCATGGCAGTTAAAGTGGTTTCAACTGACATTAATTCTACAGTGTCTTTTTAACAGTCCACTGTATAATGACAATTCTCCCATATTTCACCATGAAAATAGATTATAGCACACAGACTCAACCGCTATTTCAGCTGGGTTGCTATGAGTTTTTTGGGCTGTATGGCCATGTTCCAGTAGATTTCTCTCCTGCCATTTCACCTACATCTGTGGCAAGCATCCTCAGAGGTTTGTTCAAGGGCCTGTTGGAAATGAGGCAAGTGGGGTATATATATATTGTATATCTGTGGATTTTCCAGGGTTGGAGAAAGAAGTCTTGTCTGTTTGAAGCAAGTGTGAATGTTGCAATTAGTCAGCTTGATTAGCATTGAGTAGCTTTGCAGTTGCAACAGCTGGCCGTTACTGCCTGAGGCAGGCCCGTAGCCAGGGTTTTGTTTCGGAAGGGGGGGGGGCTGAGTCTGAGTGAAAGAGGATCTACCCTAGCAAACCTTTTGTATCGTTACCCCAATACCCCCATGCATATGGGATATATTGAGCATGGTGATCAGATCATGATATGAATAAACATAACAGTTTAAATAATGTACCAGTAAGGCCTTCTCACGGACCACCATGAGAATTTCGGGGGGGGGGGTGAAGTCCCCCAAGTCCCCGTCCCCCCCGTCTACACTTTGTTTAGAAGGTGTTAACTGGTATTTGATTGTTTGCGGATTGGAATTTCCCTGTTTTTGAATGGTGATCTTTATTTACTGTCTTGATTCTGGTGTTTTTTAAAATATTGGTAACCAAATTTTGTACATTTTTCATGGTTTCCTCCTTTTGTTGAAATTGTCATTAATATTTGATTTGCTGCAAATCGGAAGCCCTCCCTCCTAGGCTTTATGGAATTCCAAAATTCACAAGGACTCCACTCTGGTCAGACCCATCATGAGTGCCACATACCATTTGGCAAAATTTCTGGCTGCACAACTAAAAACCCATATTGGGCTCACTACACACTACATCAGGTGTTTTGGCCTACAACTCCCAGAAATCCCAGCCAGTTTAGCAGCTGTTAGGATTTCTGTGAGTTGAAGGCCAACACATCTGGGGACCCACAGGTTGAGAACCACTGCACTACAGCAAGGACTCAGCCCACTTCATAGAAAAAAAATCAGCAATCTCAAACCCAATGTCAATGGCAAACTGATCAGTTTTGATGTGGTGTCTCTATTCACCAAGGTCCCTATAGCAGACACCATCACACTCATCAACCTGAATTTCCCAGAAGACATCACAGCCCTGTTTCAACATTGCCTCACCACAAGCTACTTCCAATGGGATGATGAATTCTATGAACAGAAAACTGGAGTAGCCATGGGGATCCCTCTCAGCCCAGTCATAGCAAATTTCTACATGGAACACTTTGAAAAACAAGTCCTGGAAACAGCAACAAGCTAGTCCACTATATGGTTCAGATATGTGGATGACAGTCCCACCATTTGGAGCCATGGAGAAGAACAACTAAACAAGTTCTTAGACCACATCAATAACATCCATCCAAATATCCAATTTACCATGGATTTTTTTTTTGTAAAAAAGGGAAAATTACAATTTCTAGATGTCCTAGTTATCTGCAAACCAAGTCAACAATTGGGCCACACAGGTAACAGAAAACCTATGCACATTGACATATACCTACCATACATAAAAACTCCAACCATTACCCAGATCAAAAAAGATGCACAATTTAAGTCCTGACAAAGCATGCACACAGAATCTGCGAGCACTACCTCCTCCAAGGTGAACTGAACCACCTAAACTGGGCTCTGCATATCACCACAGACATCAAATTAGCCAAAAGACCCAAAAAGCCTGGTTTATATGGCAGTATAGATCCAGCCTAAACCTTCAGATGTTTTACTATGGCTGGATCTACACTGCTCTATATCTCGGGATCTCATCCAGATTACTCACATTAAACTGAAATATATGAGTCGACACTGTCAGATAATTTGGGATAAGCAGATTATAATACAGTAGAGTCTTGCTTATCCAACATAAACAGGCTGGCAGAATGTTGGATAAGCAAAAATGTTGGATAATAAGGAGGGATTAAGGAAAAGCCTATTAAACATCAAATTATGTTATGATTTTACAAATTAAACACCAAGACATCATGTTTTATAACAAATTGACAGAAAAAGCAGTTCAATACACAGTAAAATTATGCAGTAATTACTGTATTTAGGAATTTAGAATCAAAACATTGCAATGCATTGAAACAGCTGTGGATCCAGGCGGGAGGCAGACTGCGTTGGATAATACAGAATGTTTGATGAGCAAAGGTTGGATAAGCAAGACTCTACTGTAATAATAAATCTTTATTCATATCCTACTTTCCCTCTAAACAAGATTCAAAGCTGCTCAGAACATTATGTAAAAGACAATACAAATCAATATGCATATGTAAAATCATAACCTATAAAATAAATTTACAATAAGGAATAAATAAACAAATTTAAAAACATTTATCAGATCCTGGAATATAAAGCAGTGTAGATCCAGACTAAATCTACTCTCCAACATTTCTGTTAATCTGAGGTTGACTTTTGTTGTTTTTTCTTTGATTTTAAGGCTGGTTAATCAACCTCTTTATTCCACAGGGCTATCTTTATTACATTGGTTTAGTCAACTCAAACTGAAGAAAGCTGCCCTAACAATGCCAAATAATTGGTGATATACTCCTAACATATGTGGTTTGCCCCCATCTTTTCAGAGAACAGCACTTTCCGCCTTGGAATGGTCAGAACAACAGATTAGAAAGGCAGCCAGTCTAGAAGAGCTCCTTCGAATTACCCACTCCGAGGACTGGAAGCTGTGGAAGTGCCGGTTAAAACTCAAGAGTGTAGCTGCCTTGGATTCAAAATCTGCCTCACATCGCTCCACACGATTTGCAGCTGCATTCTATGATATTGAGATGCTCAAAGGTAGGTGCAAAGTTGATGATGGATTTTTTTCTTCCTCTAAAGTAAGGTTGGATAGATGTCAAACTTGTGGAATATACTTTGACTTTTTATTATAACATAGAGAGCCACCTGTCAAGTCGTAGTGCAGAAGACATAAATAATTTTAATAGGAATTTATGTTAATTACTAGAAGTAAACAATGCTCATCCTTCAATATCCCAAGCCACTTCTTAATACCCCAAGGATTTCTTTATTTCACATGTACTGTATGACCCCTGTATCCACAGGGAATACATTCTTGATTGTGGAAACAGGAAATTATGGATAATAGCAAACCCTACTGAAATGAATGGCTTCAATGAGAAGTTACCCCAAGGGTTGCATTGGTGATGTATCTTCTCAAGGAATTTTCTAGGTCTTCCAATCCAACTCTATGGTAACTTCCAATAGAAACGTATCATAGAATCACCTGGAAGACATAGGCACCTTCTATACTGCCATAAAACATCCAGATTATCTGCTTTGGACTGGATTGTATAGAAGTGTAGACACATACTATCTGGTTTAAAGTAGAAAATGTGGATCATCTGCTTTGATAATCTAGATTATATGACAGTGTAGAAAGAGCTCTAGTCACTTTGGGGTTTTTTTTTCTGTGGTATTCTTTAGTAACTTATGAACATAAGTTACTAAATAGTGGTACTGTTACGTTTACACACCCCTGATTAATCGCAACTCACCCATTTATTTTCTGCCTCACTCTATTCTAGTACATACACAGTTTGTAGTTTGAGCAGCCATCTTTTGTACAGAGTCTGACCTGCACAAAGGAGAAAAGGTTAATTGGAGCAATGTCTTAAATTCTTGCCATAACATTATTTGGATTTTCTTTTGCTCAAAACTGTTTTTCTTCAATAGACATTTTCTCACTCTGCAAAGAAGTAAGGCATTCAAACAGGAAACAAACATTTAGGAATCACCATGCAAGGAATGTACCAACAGCAGCACATGCAGATCCACAAACATAAACCAAAGGAGAACTACAGAAACAAGCAGTTTGAAGAATAAAATTCATTTCTTCTTTAACATTCCTATTTTAATTAGTTGTATCCTGATATAAAACACCTCATTAGGCTGGACATTGCTGGGTAGCAGGAGAGGCTTTAAAGACTATTATTGAAAAGCAAGGAAGAACTTGACCATATCTAGGAATCATGTGGCTCCAAAGGCGCTTTGGTCCTGCAGTTCACAATGACTCTAGCCAGAATAGCCAATGAAGAAGAATGCTGGGAGTTGCAGCCTAACAGCTTTGGGAGGGCCACCGAATTTCCACTGGATTAATGAAGCAGGACTCTACTGGTTGGCATTCCATTCGTGTGTTACAAGAGAAATAACATACTTGGGGTTTTCCTACAGATCTCAGAGAAGTTCCTGAAGAATAGTTTGATGTCTCTCCTGCTTCCTCTGCTCTCCACCAACTTCGAGTGGCTGCCAAATTGAAAAGTTTTTAGGAGGAGATACATTCAGAGGCATATCACAACCATATGAAAGAAATATATCTCCTAATGTAGGATCTTTGTCAATATTTGTTTCCTGTCAAAGCATTATCTTACCTCTCACAGTTGTGAATAATGCTGCTGACCTATTAGGGTCTCCAGTTCTGTGGTTTACTGAGAATGGCTTTTGTTTTCCAGTTATAGATGAGGAGTGGCAAAGGACCCAGTGTGTCCCACGAGAGACCTGTATAGAAGTGGCCAAAGAGTTGGGTGCAGGCACCAATAAGTTCTTCAAGCCTCCTTGTGTGAATGTCTACAGATGTGGAGGATGCTGCAATGAAGAGAACCTCAGCTGTATGAACACTAGCACCTCTTATGTGTCCAAAATGGTATTTTGATCACTTTCTGCTCTTTGGCAGCTACACAGTGCCTTGGCAAAGAGTCCAATGCTGTGCATGCTTCTTTAGACAAAGTCCCATTTAACTCAGTGGACTTATAGCTTATTCCTAAGGAAATCTACATTCAAGCTATTTTACTTAGAGCAAGGTTGATCTATCTTAATAACATCTACATCAACATACACACAGACACACTGGTTATTTTGGATTTACAGTGTTCCTTCACCTATTGTGGGGGTTCAGTTCCAGGAACCCCAGCGATAAGTGAAAAACCGTGATGTAGGGATACCATACTGTATATGGCATCCCTACATTTCCCCATCTCCCCCTCTCCCCCTCCTCTCTCCCTCTCCTCTCTCTTCTCTCCCTTTCCTCTTTCCCCCTCACCCTCCCCTTGCTGGAGCCACCCTTCTCCCTCCCTGCTTCCCCACTGGCATGGGGTTCTCAAGTCTGTTATATACAGTGTTCCCTCGCAACTTGTATTTAATTATTTTTTTGAAAAGCCACGAAACAGCGAGTCCGTGGTTAGTGAACTGCGAAGCGGTGAGAGAACACTGTATTTATTTAATATTTCTCCTTTCCCCTGACATGGGACCCTACAGTTCCCATCATCCTTACCCAGCATGACCGGTGTATGATGAGACATGTAGTATGGAACATCTGAAGGATACAATATCTGATGTTGATCCTAACACCTTGCATACAAAGAGTGAGCATTACCATTGAGCTCTTACCAAAAGGATTGCAGCCTGAATCTTAGAAACATCTGCTGCATCTAACACCTGTAAAATGTTCAGATACTGATGAATGGTTATTTATCAATCACTTTAAAATTTGCAGAAGTGCCCTTTATTTGAAGCTCACTATTCACAACAGCCCTGTTTAGTTACCTACTATTGTCCCTCAATTTACAGCTCAGGTATTTAGTCTGAAAGATAGTCACTTCCATAACTTGCTCACAGATCTGAACCTGTTAACTGTTTACACAGCAAATGAGTATGTTCCATTTATGCCAATTAGGGTTGCCTGTTCAGAATCATCCCTGGCCTTGAGGTTTCAGGTCTAGGGCCAGCTCATAGTGATGTCATTATAAATTAAATACTAATCACATTTGTTACACAAACATATGTGCCCATCCCCCCATTTCCCATTTGGTAATTAAAATAGCAATCCTAATACTAATATGAAAGGGGAAATACATGCCTTCCAACAAGTAATGCTCAAAGATGTGCCAGAAAGCTATAAGACTACCACAAATCTTGGATGAATATCTATTACATGTCCAAATACTGAATTGTAAGACTATATTCATAAATTATGAATATGAAATTATGAATATGAATACATTTACCAATGTAAGGGGGAATGAATATCTGACTATTATTATAGTCACAATAACAAAATGTATTATTTCTCAACTTCACAGCTTTTTGAGATTTCTGTACCTTTAACAAATGTGCCAGACCCAATTGAAGTCAAAATTGCAAACCACACAGGATGTAAGTGCCTAACAAATATGCAGCGCCAATCATATTCTGTTATACGAAGATCTGTTCAGGATCCAGAGGACGATCGGTAAGAAAGACAGTCAATTTCCTCCTCTTTTTACATCCCTACTTAGAAAGAAAGAGAGAAATAAAGAAGGAGAGAAAGATAAAGAGAGAAAGAAAGAAAGAAAGAAAGAAAGGGCCCTTCCACAGAGTCCTATAATCCAGAATATCAAGGCAAAAATCCCACAATATCTGCTTTGAACTGGGTTATCTGAGTCCACACTAGCACATATTCCAGTTCAAAGCAGATGTGTGATTTTATTCAGCTGTGTGGAAGGAGCAAAAGGAAGGAAGGAAAACAATTAACCATATTTTTTGTCTGTAAATTGTTTTTGTTAGTTAAATATGATTTTCTTAGCATATATAAAAAGTCAGCATTTCTCAGTATTCTAAAGAAAGAGTAATGTATAAGGATGTCTCTTCTTCTAACAGCAGTTTTTAATTACCCTGGCGTCTTTAATATTTATGGAGGTTTTTCCCCCCAAAAAAGGTCAAAATTGACAAAGGCAGCTGTGGCAAATTAAGAAACAGCAGGCTGTTGGAATGTAGTTGGAGGCCCCAGTTTGATGACTTAGCAGTTCCCCGAATTGTCCCTTTGATGGTAATGAGGCTTCTTGTCAAATGATCCTAAAGTTAGGCATGGAGAGAAACTGCCAGAGTTTGGGAACATTAGCTACCATTCTGTTGGAAAGGTGCATTATTGCAAACCAATTGATGATAATGTATAGTTGAATAATGCTAATGAACAACGTGTGTTTTCTTAAGAGGAGAGTGAAGGCATAGCTATGCCATTGGGACCATTGTGGTATGCAGAGCCAAAAACACAATATGACCCAAATGCACAACATGTCCCATTGTGCAATGAGAACCCTCATTGTGTGATGAGGTGCGCCATGGTGCATCATCACAATTTACTAGCATGGTTGGACATCAACAACATATCTCCATCACCATAATGTTGTGCAAAATAGTCTGGTGTGGGATCTTAGCTGCTATTTAGGCTACTTCCAGAATCCCATTAAACCCTACATAAAGTTTTTATGGATATTCATTATGCCTCTTGAGTGAAATATGACTATAACATTATTCTGTATTTGTTATTCTGATATACCTTGAAATTGACTGATGCCAACCTCTTGGCTGTGAGTTCATCTGTGACACCGCAATGAGTCACCCTTGGGCTGAGAATTGCGGTATATAAGCGCAGTAAATAAATAAATAAATCTACACACTGTAGTAGAATCGACATCTCTTTAGCTATCATAGCTTAATGCCATGGAATCATGTAAGATGTATACAAAGTTTTTAGCCTTTTCTACCAAAGAGTGCTGGTGCCTCACAAAGTAAAACTCCCAACATTCCATTGACTGAGTCATGGCAGTATAAGTGGTATCGAACTGCATTATTTCCATAGTGTAGATGCAATCTGATAATGTGTTAAGCTAAGCAAGAGAGCACACACACAAGGAAAATTCACATGTGTGTTACACTGTTGCTGTTTTATACAGAAAGTGCAGTCACCTCGCACAATGCAACTTTGCTTACATCTGCTAATATTCTTGATGTCCATGCACAAAATATACCTTAGTAGGGAAAGCACAGGCAGGAAGATGAGCTAAATCTCATGGGCCAGGTAGCATGTACTTAAACATGACCTACTTTCTCATTCTGTTCTAAAATTGTTTGATTTTTATCTTGTTTACATCCAGCTGCCCCCACATAAACAGATTGTGTCACGAAGGATGGATTTGGGATAGCAGTAAATGTGAATGCATTATTGACAAAGAACATCCTGGAATAAGGGAAGGTAGATACAACATACCTAACAAGTGTTTCATAAAATGACAAAAATTCTCTTGGCCTAGATTGTTTATGTTTCTTGTTGTTGCTCTTTCTTATAACAAGTAAGCCTGGTGCACAGATCTGAGAAAATAGCATGAGATCATGTAGCTAAAATGGATGGGGAATTCTGGCAGCCCACAATGTGAGTGAGGTTAGTGCCAGATGTCCAAGGGTGCACCTCCACTGTGGAAATAACACAGTTTGATGCCACTTGAACTACAATGGCTCAATGCTATGGAATCATGAAAATTATAATCTGGTGAGGCACCAGCACTCTTTGGCAGAGAAGGCTAAATGCGTTGTAAAACTACAGCTCCCATAAATCCAAAGCATTGAGCCATGCCAATTAAAGTAGTGTCAAACTGCACTCATTTTACACAGAGATGCAGCATAAGCCTATCTATGGGGGAGGGGCATCATTGGGGCATTGTGCACAAGTAGCAACTTTTCTCCCTAAATAAAATTTTTCTTCTGTCTTCAGATTTTATACAATTTTTTTGATATGAAATAATGTCCTCAGATTTCTAACATCAGAGAAATCGAGATCTAAAGATCATTTACATCAAGAATTCTTTATGTTTACATTTCGTTTCTTTGGATGCATACATTCTATTTCTAAATACTCAGCTGAAGATTTAAGTTACTGCAGTGCTAGAAATTTGAAGGAAATTTTCATTTCAGACGGCAAAATTCTAATGGGGGGGGGCAATGCCCTCGTATTTATTCCCTAGGTGATGTTTATATATGATCAACTTTCTTATAATTTTCTAAAACATTTGCAATATATATAGACATGTGTGTGAAATTCGTTCCTACAATATCTATTGATTCTTTCGTGTCTTCCATTTATTTGGAAGCATGAAACAGGAAGCCCCTTCTCCACATGAAAATCTGCTCGAATCCAAAGCCTGCCTACAGCTTGCTTTCATGTGCATCTGAACTTGTCTCCTTGCCTTGGAAAGAGGGTGCATGTGTGTTGGGATGTGCAGGCAGGCAGGCCTGGAGCTCAGCTGCAGGCATGCTCCAGGATGCACTGCACTTCTTCTCATCCTCGTTCTCCATCCTTCTTCTTTTCCTCCCCGATGCTGCTCCCCTTCCAGGTTCCAGATGTAGGGATGGACAACTGGGCAACCTGGGAAGCAGAAGAACGACCCCTCAATCAACTTGCCTCCTTACCTTGGCAAAAGAAGGCATGTGTGGCAGGGTGTGCAGGCAGACAGGCCCAGAGCTCGGCTGCAGGCATGCTCTGGACCTGCCTGCATGCCCCACCATGCACGCACTCTCAGAGAGTGTGGCGGGGCATATGTGGTGGGGTGTGCAGGCAGGCCTGAATCAGGCCTGCCTGCATGCCTCGCCACATATATACACTCTTTCAAAGGAGAGTGTATGTGTGGCAGGCAGGCCTAGAAAGTATGCGTGCCTGTTAGTGCCTACAGCTGAGCACCTCTTACTCTATAGTAGGAACAGCAGGTGCCAGGAAAGAAGAATGCACGCTGGGAAGGGGAACCAGGAAGCTCTCCTACCCTAATAATGGTCTGATTTTCAGGCCCTGAAACAAAAGAACTGAAAACAACCCTCCCAATTTTGGAAGGTTTACAAAAAACTGATTGGGGCCTCCAACGAAAGCTGGGACACGAAACGGGACAAGGTTTTCCCCAAATGCACATGTCGAGTTGTATACTGTAGACAGAACACTTTTTTTTGCCAGGGGCGCAAAGGCGCCTCTGTAAATGCCCCTCAACCACCACTTGAGGAGTGCCCCCTTAGCTCACAACAGCCCTAGCAGTCCGGGGGAGCCTCGGCTTTCTTGCCTTGCTGCCGGGCGATCCTCTTCCCAAAGGGGCCAGGCTCTTGAGCCTCGCCTAGCCCCTCTCATTCATGCTCCACCCGGCCACCGGGTGCGCGAGCAGAGCCAGCGCTCAATCATTCTCCGTTTTCGATCCCTTCCCTATGACCAGCTCCCTTTCCCGATTCCCCGGCGCTCCACCCGCCTCCTCTCCTCTCCCCAATCCGCGGGTGGGCCAAGGGGCAGGGCCGCCGCGCCTGGCCCGCTTCGGGTCCGGAGGCGTGTTTGAAGACCCCAGCGTGCACACCAAAAGTCGCCTCTTCTCCTGACTTTCTCTTCAGCCATTGGGACCAAGAGAGAGAGAGAGAGAGCCCCTCTGGCTGGAGGTATCTCCCACCTCCGCTCCCTCCTTTGCTTTTGCGCCTACCTTCAGGAAAGGTGGGCATCTCCACCTCTGTCTCTCTCTCTCTCTCTCTCTCTCTCTCTTGGTCCCAATGGCTGAGGAAAAAGTCAGGAGAAGAGGTGACTTTTGGTGCACACGCTGGGGTCTTCAGGCATGCCTCTGGACCCAAAGCGGGCCAGGCAAGGGAGCAAGTGTGGCAAGTGTAGTTACTGGGATGTATAGTTCACCTACAATCAAAGAGCTTTCTGAACTCCACCAATGATGGAATTGAACCAAATATGGCACACAAAACTCCCACAATGAAGAGAAAATATATATCAATGATTGGTTAAGAGGGGGGGCACCAAAATACTGTTTGCTTACCGTTGAAAATTACCTAGGGCCGCCTCTGACTGTAGATCTACCCATTGTCTGTAGATCCAGTTTCCCAATAGAAAACAAAACTCTTTTGAGACAAAGATGTCTAAAAATGCTTTTGTGATATGTCATTGGTGAACTTCTGTACAAAGACTCAAACTTCCCTCTGGCATGCTAAAGTTCTTTGAATTTGGTCAAATTGAAACAATATGCATAGCTGTAGCAATACTCTGGGTTCATTACTATTACAATAGCAATTCTTACTGAAATGTATACTATATATATTTTTTAAAAGCTGTGGTTCCCCTAGTTCTAGTTATTTATTTATGAAAATTGAAATTATATTCCTGCTATAAATTTTGTAGTTTGTTTATCTGTGGATAGATTGTGTGCTGTTCTCCATTAATCCAAGACTTGCAGGATATTATCTTGAATTTACAGCTGATTTCTATGACTTTTGTCAGTGTGATGAATGGCCAACATTTTGCAAAGGGCTTTTGTGTGGGCTGGGGAGCCAGTTATGTATAAATCTTTCTCACATTCTCTCTCCTAAAAACATGTATTTTATGCCAGGACTCCCTTCACTTGCTGAACTTGCAATGTGTGCACCAAATATGGACTTTGACGAGGAAAGCTGTGAGTGCATCTGTAAATGGAAGTGCTCTGGGAATTTATTTCAGAACAAAGAGAACTGCAGCTGTTACTTGTGCACAGAGAGCCAGGAAAGCTGTTTTCAGAAACACAAGACATTTAATGCAGAAACTTGCAGGTAAGCTCCTTATTGGCTGTCAATCAGAAAGAGCCTGCTTGATCCATGTCTGACTGTGTCCCTGACCAAGTTCTCCCTCCAAGCTGGACTTCATGTTAAATTGGGTGTGAAGCCTCAGGCCCTAAAGGCAAATTTTCCCCAATCCAATCTGGCCCAAATGGCTGCAACCACTTTCCCATAACATCATTGTTTCATGGTGATGACTTTCCATTCTTTCTGCAGCTTTCTATTCTGGTACTTTGAAGTGCCTCTCCTAAGACTTAATTACTGGCTGCATGAGCTTTAAGCCAAAATATGCTGCTGTTTTTGTTTTTTCCCTTCTGTTTTTGGCTTTGCCCATCATCGTATCCCTAAAACGTACCTAAAATTGATTCTGGCCCTTGTTGAAAGAAGAAAGAAGATTTCCATACCTATGAACTAAATAATGCCAATGAATAGGAATACTTTGTAGAACAGTCTTCCATGACCTAAAGTTGGTCAGATGTGTTAGAGACAACAGTGATCTATTATCCGGCAATGCTGGGATTTGTACTCCAACGTATCGGGAGAGTACAAGGATGGGGAAGATGGCTGTAGTATCTACAAGAATCAGTAATTGAAGCATAACTCATGTACACACATACAAATTCTTGGAGTTGAAGTTTTACAAGATCATTAGCATCCTCTGCCAAATAGTGCTGGAACCTCACCAAATTATATCTCTCACAATTCCATGAGCCATGATAGTGAAACTGCACTAATTCTGCAGTGTAGATGCACCCTTAGCTGGGATGCAAGAAGTCAAAATAGAGGAAGCAAATTAATTCTCCCAGATGAGGAGTTTAACGGCTCCAAAGAAGTCTCTTTCCTGTATCACAATCCGATGCACCTGTGCCACTGAAGCATTTTAAAAAGCCATTCCCTGGAGATTTCAATGAACGGGACAGATGTATACAGGAAGAAAAAGTATTTGAAGTATCATAGACCCAAGCCATGTCTGCAATATAACTGGAATACTAAAACGTGTTGGGTGAACTCTTTATTGGAAATGGGGAGTGAAGCCTAGGGGCACTTCCAGACTTCATTTAAATGCACATTGAAGTGGGTTTAAGAAACCCATTTCGGGATGGGTTTTAGTCCCTACAGCTCCTCCAAAAACCTGTGCTTTCCCGGAGGTTATCTAGTTACACTCCCAGTAACTTCCGGGAGGACACCCAGAAGCCCCCCCCCCCCCAAAAAAATAAGCCCTTAAAATTAAAACAACTTACCCAGCTGCCATTAAAATACTGCTGAGCACTCCTTGTTCCCCCCATCTCCTGGTTCATCATTTCTACATGTCAGGAGGACCCCAGAAGTACCTTAATGGCTTATGGAGTCTGAAAATCCTAAAACGGCTGTGTGGATTGGGCCTGGGGATTGCGCTCCCCAGGCCCAATCCACACTGGGCTCACACCTAGAAAGACCCAGATCTTTGATAGGTATCTAATTAATTTGGGACAAAACAGGGTTATTCCGGTAAAACTGAGATAGGTGTCAGGTTCAAGGCCTATCTGCATGGGCCCTGAAATTGTAAAAACAAATGATGGACAATTCACAAATTAGTAAAAAACTGTGAGAGTCTACCTTACCAAATAGAATAAGGAGTATAGATTACATCTCTTCTTTTAATCTTATCCAGACCATGTTGTACACTTCTTTTCTCATTTCTTTTAATTTCTTGGCTTTAAACAGTTGTGAAGAGAAATGCCCATTCCAGTCCAGAATGTGTCCAACTACTCGACCAACGTGTTCAAGGCACTGCCGTTGCCTGAGGGGAGGAAGAGTCCCACATGGGTCCCAAAGCAGAGAAAACCCTTAGCTGAGCTTATATCTCCTGTATCAAATACCACATTGCTTTGCAAAGTAGTTGCCTGTCACTGGCTTTTAAATAATAGTAATCATGGCTATATGGTTGACCGTACTGATAGAAACACAGCATCCTGTGTATATTCATTAAGAAGGTGGATCTGCAAGGACGTTGACATTTAGCCACAGACCTCTGCTACACAAAAAATCTTTATTTTGTAAAGAGCCCCTAAAAAGGACCTGAATCAATTGCTGTTGTTGTTTGGAAAAGAAATTGGTGTGGCTGAAATGGCGAGAATTGTCACCCTGCCGCTTGGAAATGCTGAAATCTGTCAATTGATATGCCTTTAGAGTAACATTTTCAGGCCTGTGAAAGGCCTTTTCTCAAATACAATCAACACTGAATATTTGATCTACTGTTCATATTTTTTAGTACTTGGATTTATTGTATAACTACTGCCTGATGTGACATATTTAAAATGTATATAGGTAATAAAGGCATTGATTATTGATGCGTATTGCCATGTTTGATTATTAATACAAGCCTATATCAGAAAGAGTGAATGACAACCACAGGTATTAGTGTTACTGCCATTTCATGTACAAGTCGAACCTTCCTTCTTCATAAATTCCGAAATCTTAAATACACCAACATCTGCAATTGTGCACATAGAGAACTGGAATACTGACAACATTGTTTTACGATGGTTCGGTGTACAAAATTTTGTTTCATACACAATACTGTTAAATATCTTGTGTAAAATTACCCTCAGACTATGTAAATAAAGGTGTATATGAAATATAAATGAAATGTGCATTTAGACTTTGACCCTATCTCTGAGATATCTCATTATGTATCTACAGTATATGCGTGTATATATATATGAGAAAACCCAAACATTTCTGGTCACAAGCAGATTGAATAGGGGATAATCAACCTATACCACCATGCCTTCTTAAAAATAAATAATGCTGTAAAATTAAAGGGACAAAATTTGTATCCAGAAATCTCCAGTGGGCTTTAGTGGGTGGTGAGACCAAGAGAAGGCCCTCCCCAGTAGATTGTAGATGTCTGCCAGGTTCATAGAAAAAGATAGGTTCCTTCAGATAACCTGGACCAGAACCATACAGGGCTTTATAGGTCAAAGCCAGCCCTTTGAATTGTGCCCGGAAAAGTTTTGGCAGCCATTGGAGCTATTGCAATAGTGGAGTTGTGTGCTCTTTGTAGCTAACCCTAGTTAGCAGTCTGGTTGCTGCTCTTTGGACCAACTGAAGTTTCTGAGCCTTTTCAAAGGCAACCACACATAGAGCACATTACAGCAGTCCAACCGAGATGTAACCAAGGCATGTACCACTGTGGCCAGATCCAAGCTCTTCAGGAAGAGGCACAACTGTGCAAAAGCACTCCTGGTCACCACTGATACCTGGGCCTCCAGGTTCAGAGCCACATCCAGGAGTACCCAATCGGTGAACCTGAGTTTTGAAGGGGAGTGTAACCTCATTGAACGCAGGCTGACTCCCTATTCTTAGATTTGTGTTATAGTTGACCAGGAGCACCTCTGTCATGTTTGGATTAAGCTTCAATTTGTTTGCCTTCATCCAATCCATTACAGCTGCCAGGCACCAGTTTAGCACAGGAACCACTTCCTTGGAATCAGGTAGAAAGGAGTAATAGAGTTGGGTGTCTACTATATTTATAATATCCTCTTCTAGCTAGAAAGCTCCCAATGATGCCAACCTTTTTTTTTCTAGGTTGAATAGCAGTTTTGGAGAGGCATTTTTATTGCTGGTGGGGAAGAATTAAATCTCATTTATCACAGTTGTTTAAACAGTACACACAACTTGCCACTTTTAGTGTCATGTGATGTTTGGTCTTAAATCAATAGTAGACCTGGTTGAAATGGTGACACTGCATTTGTTTAAAGAACTAAGAAGCAGCAAGCCTTGGCAAACAACATGAATGGATCCTACCATGACTGTTTAGATCAATGTACACAAATCAGGCTGTGGACTATTAATCTTTATTAATGCCAGGAAGGTAATGTGAGCATACATTCATCTGCATGCATTACCAAGTGTTTCCACTTTGAGCATTAGTTGAGACAAATGACATCTATAAATAATGCCGTGTCATCTGTTTTCCCTGGAAGTCTCTTGCATTAGCATTCAGAGAAAACATCAGTGGAGGAGCTGCAGAATAAAATCTGTTTTGAGTTAAAGGGGGAAAGATACAGCCTATAACTAATGAGGGATGACTGGGCAATTTGAAAAGATACAACACATGATTTGTAATTGCTTATATTGTTTATTTTGCCAGCTAATGTAAAAAAAAAATCATATACTATCTAACATTTTGCTTTTGTGTAAGCCATGAACTAGATCATATAAGGACTTTTTGATTTCATGATTTCCTGGACCAGGCAGATTACTTAGATTAGGGGTCCCCAAACTAAGACCCGGGAGTGTGGTCCTCCAAGGTCATTTACTCAGCCCCCTCTCTAAATTTTAGACTTAGGGTTGCCCTAAGTCTAAAAAAACTTTACTTAGGGCAACAACAAACCATGCTAATTAACCTGGCCGTCTCATCAGTCAAAAGCAGGGCCATATTTCCCATTGAAATACTGATAAGTTTAGGTTGCTTCAAACTGTTCTGGTTCTCTGCTTTAAAAGTTTGAGGACCCCTGACTTAGATCATTCCAATATAATTTCAAGTCTGGTTATGGGAGAAGTCATCTTTGATCATCTACTCAGGGAACTAGCCAGCGTGTCCCTCTTGCTTCTGCTGCACCTCTCAGCAACTTCCTATAGCAGAGTATTTTCTGAGTCACCTCTCTGGGATGGGGCTTGGATGTATTTTCTACAGTTGCACCACTCTCTCTAGAGATATGATCTCAGAGAGTGGAACGGAAGGATTCCTGCTTGACTTCTTGGCCATTGGCCTGTGGAATGGCTCAGGGCTCAGTCTTGTTCCCCATGGTATTTAACATATATATGAAACCATATATGGGGAGGTCATATGGCATTTTGGGGTCAAGTGTCACCAATATCTTGATGATACACAGCTCTGTTACTTCTTTCCACCTAAATTCAGGGAAGCCGTTTCTGTGTTAAATGGGTACCTGGCAATTGCACTGGACTGGATGAAGGCAAACAATTTGAAGCATAATCAAAACAAGACAGAGGTGCTCCTGGTCAGTTAATAAATGTATCTGGGACCAGAGACTCATACAGTGTGAGATGGGGGTTGCACTCCCCCTGAAAACGCAGATTTGCAACATAGTGGTATTTTAGTTTGCCAAGAGTTGCAGCCAGGTTGTTTGCAGGAAGTTGCTACAGGGAGCACTCAACTCCACTGGCTCCTCATCTCTCTCCAGGCACAATTCAAAGTGCTGGTTCTGACCTATAAGCAATGCCTATTTACTATACCCTATGCCATATTAAAGGCAGTGGTTTTCTTTCCCTCTCTCTTATAAGCATTTCAAGGGTAGTAACCTGTGGGTAATAGTATCTACTCACAATTGGATGTTTTCAAACTCCTTGGTTGGCAGAAGATGGGGTAATAGCTGGAGCTCACTCCGCTCCCCGGATTCGAAACACCAACCTTTCTGTCAGCAAGTTCAGTAGCTCAGTAGTTTAACCTTAAAAGAAACCCCACCGAAACCCTTCTTCTCCAATAGGAAGTTGCATGAGATCATGAGAGACTATTCACTTATGTCACTATTCGCTCATCCTAGCTACCTGGCACCAAATGATGACATCAGATAATATCAGCCATCAGCCTGTTTACAGGTGATTGCATCACCAATTAACACTATTGCATCCATATAATAAGACATTTTGGTTTTGTAGTACTCTGGTCACTTGCTTAATATTTCTCTGGTAGGTTACTTTCTTGGATCCTTTATTTGAAATTAGGTGGCTTCCTTTTTTAAACCAGTCGGTAAGGTTGTATTCTAAATATTTTTCTGTTTAAACATATTCTACCTTTTACTCTAAACACACTATCTTATTTCTAAAACATTTAATGGTCTGGGACTTCGAATGTGCAAAATACATGCTAAATTAGGGATCAGCTACGGCATTAAAATGAATTAGCTTTCCAAGAAATAAAGATTGAGATGGAGCCGTAGGGTGTTACAATGCACTTGTGCATTAATTAATGTCATCAGGCAACCTGGAAGATACATCATGTTTTACACATTTAGGAATGCAAGTATCAGCTGAGCATGCTGCAATGGATTGTCAGTGGTTAATAGATGACTCTTCCTGATACTTGCATTCTGCATGTTTACGCATTTCACCATCAGGCCTGTGTGCCTTTGGACCACCACAGCTCACCTCTCTCCTTTCCTGCCTTGGAAAGTACTTACTCATCCATCTTTGATTTCCCCCATTTTAAAAGAAGTCAGCTGTGATGTTTGTTTATACTATTAAACACCCCTGTGTGACTACCACAATACAAAATGACTTCTGTGCAAATAAGAGCCAAGTCTTCCTCTCTCATAAAGTGGGTTGACATTTAGCCAAATGGCAATATTTCTCCACAGGAGACTCTTACCGTGAACTAAATTGTGGGCAAAAGCAATTTTGAAAATGGCTTTCATGCAAGAATGGTAATGGACTGTATTTTACAGTACCTCGTAGCATATTATCATATATAGTCTAATCTCCTTTTAGTTTTGGAGCAATTAACTGACCATTTTCACTAATGTCCATTTGAAGTAAATTGGTCTTGACAACTCTTAAGTAGCCAACTACGCCCTATTTTAGCTGGCACGGTGCTTGCAATTGATTTTACAAAAAAATTATTATATTCCTATAGCTCCACCTAGTGTCACTAGTACACTATTCCTCGGATAACAACCTGTTGTTCAAATACAAATCTTGGAATCAGAGATTCCTAGACCCCATTTTCGAGATATTTTGATTTCTTGTTGTCACTGCTGATTTTAATCTAGAAGCAGTGAACAATATTGCTACCTCTCTTTCCATAATGTTACCTCTCACCCCTTATCAGGCAGAATTTCTCTTTATCTCTACCACCTTTGAATCAATTTTCTTCTCCACCTCTTCTCGGATCCCTTGATTACTAAGCTGCTACTCTCAGATCAGCTGCATTTTTTCAAAACCTGCAGTTAAATTCAAATACGCACCTGAGTATCATTTGCCCCTTGCATTAATCAAAGAAGATAATAAAAATGAAAACTTCATACTGATTGCAGTAGTATTGCAAACCTGATGAAAACAATCTTAATTTCACCTTTCAAATTCAACTGTTTTTATGTCATAGAGAATTTTAAAGAAAAATAAAGTGCTTTGGAGATTCAAAGCTTAGAGTACTATTCTATAACTTTCAAACATGACAGCTTGGGACCTCATCACATTAGAAAAGATTCTTTTCTGAACTGTTTGAGAATGATTTCATATGTCTTTTGTCCCATCCCATCAATATTCTATTGGAATCCATCTGCAAAGTGCTGCAGAAACAGGAATTTTAATTGTGCTTTTCGAAATACTACAGAAAGCACTGTTTTTGCGTGTAATCGGAAAGTCTGTGTGTATCCTGACAGCATCACTATGACTTGTCATTTGGGGGATATATGGGAGTGGAGTCTCATGACTACATGCCATGGTGGTGCAATGGGTTAAACACTTGTGCCAGCTGAACTGCTGACCTGAGCTTCTCTCTGTCAGCTCCAACTTCTAATGCGGGAACACCAGAGAAGCCTCCCCCAGGATGGTACCACATCTGGGTACCATTGGCAGATGGCCAATTCTCTCACACTAGAAGCAACTTGCAGTTTCTCAAGTCACTTCTGATATGATAACCCCCCCCCCCCCGACTTTTCATAATGGAAGCGACTGCCATTTCAGTTTGGATGTTGAAGGGGAAAGATCTCCGGGATTACTGAAATCAGTAATTGCCACTTTACTTCATTTTTAAAACATTTCTTTACTGGAATCTGCACTATTTCTTCACTCCATTGTATCTGTATGTGTATCAGAATGGTAATTTGTAAAATAATTTTAATCAAAAGATGTAAAAGAGCAATTCAGCTCTTCTTCAATCATCTTTTTATATCACAGAAAAACTTGGCAATGTAATAAGAATGTTTTGATACAAGTTAAGAATTCCTTTTCTTCATTAGCTATATTGCTACAAAAACCTCCAAAATTCTTCCCTCAGCTAACATTGCCTTGGCTCTGGGGTCGTCCTTTCCCATGCAAAGCCATATAACCAGCAAACACTTCAAAGTAATATCAATCATGCCTTCTCAATAGAAGAAGCAATGCTGATAGAAGCCACTATTGCCTTTGAATCACCTCAAATTCAGCCTCATAAAATGAAATTACTGAACAAAACAACATCAGCAGCTTTTTTGTTTGTCACCAAAAGGTAGCAATCGGGTGAAACTATTACTTCATAGTCTCAGTGATAGGTAGTGGTAGTTTGGGATTTCAAGGCTACCTCAGTGCACAATCTTAGAAAAGAGGTCACTAAGGGACCTCCCACACAGCCCTATATCCCAGAATATCAAGGCAGAAAATCCCACAATATCTGCTTTGAACTGGGTTATCTGACTCAGATAATGTGGGATTTTCTGCCTCGATATTCTGGAATATAGGGCTGTGTGGAAGGACCCTGAGTGGTGTAGGGAGTCTTTCGAGTGGATTGGGAGGAGCCAGCCGTCAATGGTGTGGTGAGTCAAAGCAGAATATTTTCTGAAGGTAAGAAGCATAGTATTTGAGTGTGCAGGGGTTAGTATGCATCCCGTCTGAAAACAGCATGCATTCAATCATAAAAGCTGCAGGATGCATACGGATTGAAGAGTATTTCTTAATGTGATGAGGTCCTTTGTAGAATACAAATAATGCCTTGGAACTGAAATGTTGGGGATCTTAAGAGTTTTGAATGTCTGTACTGGCATTTACATCCTGAATGAGATGTCTTGGAGAGAATAAAAGGATAGGTAAAGGTTTTTTCCTGACATAAAATCCAGCTGTGTCTGATTCTGGAGAGTGGTTCTCATCTCCATGTCTAAGGCAAAGAGCTGGCATTGTCCGTAAACAACTCCAAGGTCATGTGGTCAGCATGACTGCACAGACCACTGTTACCTTCCTGCCAGAGCGGTACCTATTGATCTACTTAAGAAGCTGTGGCTAACAGTGGGAGCTCACGCCGCTCCCTGGATTCGAACCTGCGACCTTTCGGTCAGCAAGTTCAGCGCCTTAACCCACTGCGCCACTGGGGGCTCCCTTAGAGCTATGTGTATAATGAGAGAATACCCAAGTATAAACACAAAATTCACTTAGGTATTGTTATACACATAGCCTGAAGGTAATTTTAAACAATCTGTTCTGCTGTGATCCCCAGGATGTCAGATGCTGTGAGGAGGGAAATTATCTCCAGCTGGAAATACACTCACTTGCAAGTACATTCCTGCTGCATTTGAAATACGGAGGATGCAGTCTGTGCTTGCAAAAGGAGTGGAACCAGCACAGGGACCATCTAGACCTCATGGGCCACATTTATTTATTTTGTGTCAAAAGCATTGGATAATAAATAAGTTTAAAACTGATAAAATAAAGGAAGCATAAGCAGCAAAATAGTTTTAGACCAAAAACGGGCAACAGCGACATGGGCCACATAAAATGACATCAGGAGCCAGATTTGGTCCTGGGCTTTGAGTTTGACAGGTGTGGTGTAGTGGGTGTCAGCTCTCTGGCTGCAGTGCTCCTGTCCTCTGAGGCTTGGGGAAAGCTCTGGCTTATTCCTTTACTCAGATCAGATTAGAGTTTGGGGGAAGGGGGTTGTTGCAAGGATATTATGCTAGAACACTATAATGCCGTGGTGTTATATTTCAGAGGGCATCTTTCTAAGTGTGTGCCTGCATATCTGCCAAATGATGAAAAAGGAAAAGATACTTGTTTGGGGAGAGGTAGTGACTGGGTAGTCCAAAATTATGTGTATGGTATGTATGGGTTTAGTTCAAATATGGACTGCAGTCCATAGTGGTTCTGAAGATGCAGTCGGAAAGAAAGCAATCCTTAAAGACAATGCAATTGTAGCAGGACAGGAAGCTAGTGGGAGAAAGCTCTTAGTTTTTCTGTGTAAATATCAGTGGCCTCTCTCTTCAGATGAAAAAGCATCATTTAACTGACTGACAATACCTTTGACATAACTGACTTGTTATTAAATGGAGAAGGGGCAGTGTGGGTTTTAATTTGGTCAATTAATCCAGTTTGTTCCCAATTGTATTCTTCCATAGTCCTGGGTGGCCTAACCAAGCCTTTAATGAATCTCTCTCTAAGCTCCATGGTTCAGTCCCTTTAGAAGTAAGGTATTACAATGGTTTAGAAAGAACATCCTCATGAGAAACTGCCTCTCTCTTTTCAAATACCACTGATTAATAGAGGTAAAATATTTTGGCTGGAAAGAAAGTGCTACTTAACAGCACTAAGGGAATAGCGCCATCAACAATGTGTTGATTTTCTTTTACTCTAAGCCATTTTGAGGATTTATTGTGAGGCTGAAAATAGGGAAGTCAATATTTCACACAAACAATAAACAGGTACTTGTGTTATCCCATTAAAATCAAATATTTCCCATGGTGCACTTGATAATCACATGTGACATGCCATTGCAGCATTGTTATAGCTCTATGTCAGGAGTTTACAAAGTTTGAGGTTTACAACTTCTCTGAAAAAATGCTTCCAGTCAATTAATCATAATGGTTTATTGGTTTCCTTTTTTCCAGAAATGTCTGGATGTGGAAGTGTGTCTATGGGAGAATGAGAACAACTTTCCTGTTCTTTGTTGCTGGATACACACACACACACGCACGTATAAGTCTAGGAATTTTCACACAAACTTTATTCACACAAACTTTAGAATGAAATTAAACAATGATGACTGCAGGGATTTTTTATATTATTTGGCATTCTTTTTCATTCGGAGAACATGGTTAGTCCAGCGAAGTTGATGGTGGAGAATCATTACTACAATGCTGGTGGTCTTTGCTTCTTCCAGAATGCTACCATTTGTCTGTCTGTCTTCCCAAGAAATTTGCAGGATTTCTCAGAGGCAGCTTTGATGGAATTGTTTCAGAAGTTGAGAGTGCCGTTTGTAGACGGTCCACATTTTGCAGGCATATAACAGAGCTGCGAGGACAATAGTTTTATAAACAAGAATCTTGGTATCCCTAAGAATGTCCCAATCCTCAAACACTCTCAGTTTCGTTAAAAAAAATGCTGCACTCGCAGAACTGAGGTGTTGTTGTATTTCAGTGTCGATGTTGACATTTGTGGAGAGGTGGCTGCCAAGGTAGTAGAAATTGTCAATTTTTTTGTGACTTATACATGAAGTGGACATACAGAAGGTGCTCTGAAATTGTAAAAAGAAAGCAGTGAGATCCTTTCCCACTTTGAATAGCAGCTGAAGAATTATCTGATGAAGAATAAACACCTTAAATTAGAAAATGGAAAAACTATATATAATGTAATTAGCAATTTGTGCAGTGTGGGAAAATGCCCATTTTTAAAATTGTTTTGATGTGTTTTGTATTTCTTCTTCATATACTTCCCTTATGTATTACAAACTATGTCTCATGTTATATTTGCATAAACTAGACTGAAGAAGTTATGCTGTTTAATGCAGGCACGGAAAAACATTCAAAGTTTTTAATCCTAAGCATTGTTATTTGATATCAATAGCTTGCCTGTAATGTAAAAACAAACAAACCAGGGTGTATTTTTGGTAACTGAAAGACATCAACTGCTCAGGGGTTCAAAATAGATGTCATATGATACCAATAATAGTAAACTGTAACTTAGCACACATGTGAACTTACACACAGGGCAAGGCAAAATGGAGGACAGTACGATACTCTATGCTTTTAATAACATTTATTTTGCCATTTTTGCTTTGTTTTGTTTCAAACTCTTAATTAAAATCTCCTTGGCTTTACTGACCCATTTCTATATTGTGAAAGGGAACAGGAAGGAGGCTGCCAGGATAGCTGAAGAAATCTATGGAATAGCTCCAGGTAAAATATTTATAGGCACATATCTGAATGACTTTTAGAAGCACAGATATTCTTTACTTTGTTCATTGAAATGATCAGAAATATTGCTTGATTGCTTCATTATCATACATGAGGTTGGAAATCACCATCAAGCATGTGCACATTTTGCTTAAAGATTAAGTAAATATTATAGATGTGCAGGAAATGTGTACTGTAATGAGGATTTTATTCTATTTTGGTTGAAAATACTGTTATGTCTAGTTGTTTTTAAAACATAGGCTCTATAGGACATTTGAAAGATGTCCTTTTTATTCATCAGTCTTGAGAATAGTTGAATGCCTGCCAGGCATGTAGCCGGGGGGGGGGGCGCTCGGGGGGCTTCAGCCTCCCCCGAAATTCTCATGGTGGTTTGCGAAAAGGCCTTACTGGTGCATTATTTAAACTGTTATGTTTATTCATATCATGATCTGATCACCATACTCAATATATCCCATATGCATGGGGGTATTGGGGTAATGATACAAAAGGTTTGCTAGGCTAGACCCTCTTTCACTCAGACTCAGCCCCCCCCCGAAACTCAGCCCCCCCCCAAAAAAACCCTGAAAAAAAATTCGCCCCCCCCCCCCCCCCCCGAAACGAAATCCTGGCTACGGGCCTGATGCCTGCTTAAGCAATTGTCAGTTGTAATTTAGCTAGCTTGGCTTAGTGGAATCCCTTCTGATAGTTTCTAATTTCTGTGTCACAACAGTCCATTTACATTTTCCCTACATGTTGGTGGGTCACAAAAGCTGGGTTTGAGGCTGTGGCTGAGAAGTGGATATGTTGATCTTCTGGAGGACTTCTAGCTCCTTTTGACAGATATCCAACCCCGGCCTTTTATAAGCCATCTATTTAAAGTCCTAAATCCAATTACTAATCCCAATTAAATTAGAACCCATTGAATCAATGGAATTTGCCTCAGTGTTGACTTACTATTCGGCAAATCACTCAATGAGTCTAGTATTGTCGAAACTAGTAGTTGGCCTTAGGCCAAATGTATTTACCTATCATAGCAAACATATTAAGATATGAGGCAGCTACATGGCATTTCATTTTAATATAAATTTGCATTGTCAGAAATATTTACTACTTGCTTCTTTACTAATGAGTTTTACAAACAGATGCTCACATAGTCACATAAATTTGGGATTCAAGTTGCTTTCTTAATATGCATTCACTTTTTTGTAAAGTAATCGTAAGTATAAACAACACGTCCCAGTGGGGACAATAAATCTGTGATAGAAGCATTTAACTGTATACCATAAATTAAATATGCATGTACACAATGATGTTAGGTATCTACCATCTTTTTATCTGCAGTGTTCCTCCTTACATCACTTTGTCTGTCCCATATCATCTTTCAAATCAGAGTCCTCCTGACTTCACTTCTGCCCTGATTAGATTACAGGTTCACGATTAGTGTTAAGCTTTACAGCAAAACCATTTAAAAGAAGAGCCAGATATACCCTCAAAGCTTAAAAAAATCTCTCCTGGGATGTCTTCCATATCTGACGACGTAAGAGAGGGACCTTATGGGAATTACATTTGTCATATGTTTCAGGGAGGTATGTTTTTGTAGAAATGTACTACTGTGTTCTAGGCAAAGAAATTAGGTGACCACACGGCTTATGGAGGTTGTGCTTAGAGTCAATGCAGCATGCACAGTTATTTATAGGTTGGAAATGTTCCTGTTTTCACTGTTATATTTAAACTATCATGTGTTGCGCTAATTTGTAGGTTAATGCACCTCTTGTTTGCAGTGTCACAACTAAGGCAATATTTACTTTTTTGAGCTTAATGGCTTAAGAGTATAAAGATATTGAAACAGACAGATTCCAACTTGTTACTTCAAGGGAACGCTGTGTTGTCAATTAGCGACTGAACTGAACATGGCTTTTTGCTTAATGTGACCTGGATTTGGCATTTAGCTTTGCCTGATCTGTGCTTCAGCAGCAGCAGCAACAACAAAAAGACATAAGCGTTCAGAGGATTTCAGCTGTACTGTTTTAAGAGAAGCAAATTTTAATGCATTTCCCCTAACATCAGCATTTATTTATGAATTTTACTTGATATGCTTCATGTATGCATTTTACTCCATTGATGATTTTTCAGTGTAACTCACTTTGATCCTTTACATTCTATAATTCAGTCACCTTTAGTCCTTGTCTCAGGAGGAAGGCCGGATAAAGAATAAAGCAAATAAATAAAATATAACAAATGGATTATTTCGTGCATACTTTAGTCCATCAAAGTTCTACACAAAGTGCAATTTTTAAGTGAGATTTGTTTTTCTTGTGACATTACAGGAAGTATGAAATGCTCTTATTGAAATAACTCTGCTGAATCCATGAAAATGTTCAGTCCCTCCTCAAGGGCTAGTATATGAGTTATGGCAAATCCACGTTGACATTTATTCCAGATTTTCAAAGAAAGCATGCAAGGGCCTAAACTCTAAACTTAAAATAGCTTCAACACCTTGGATTGTATCTGTCAAATCTAAAATAAATCCCAGAAGAGATGGGAAATCCCTAATCACCTCTCCCTGCTTCAGAATCCTTTCAGCTCTTTTTTTGCTTTAAGCTTCAGTCATTTTTGTTGCTATGCCACACATTGGGGGGGGGGGGGGGGCATTTGGTGCCATGCTGGTTTGTTCCTTTCATTTCATTTGGTAGAACCAAACACTTGAAAGAGAATGTTATTTAAGGCTCATGAACTGAATCTGATAGAAGTCAGCAGTTTTCTTGAAGGTTTTTATGTCTGGAATCACTGGGTTGCTGTAGGTTTTTTGGGCTATATGGCCATGTTGTAGAAGCATTCTCTCCTGACATTTCACCTGCATCTATAGCAAGCATCCTCAGAGGTAGTGAGGTCTTGCCATAGATGCAAGTGAAACGTCAGGAGAGAATGCTTCTAGAATATGGCCATATAGCCCAAAAAACCTACAACAACCCAGTCAGCAGTTTATTTAATGACACGATGTCAGATGGACTGTACCTTGTAAGTCCAGGTTTCCATCTCAAACAAACAATTAAAACAACCTTATATATGGGTGAAGCCTCCCATTTTAAAACATCCTGGTATCCCTAGGCAACTTCCTTGCAGACAGCCAATTCTCTCACACCAGAAGTGACTTGCTGTTTCTCAAGTCGCTCATAACATGGAAAAAAACGCCTAATCTCTAGAAGCTGATAACATTTTTTAAAATCTATTTTCTTTTTTTCTTTTTTTTAAAAGCTCTAATACACTTAGGTCTTATGTTCACTTTCTGACTTTCCCTCTGCAAAATACATTCTAGTTTGATTTTTTCTTCTAGCCTGAACAATTCAGGAACATGCTAGTTTTCCCTGTGCTATGAGGAGAAGCAGGTTAGAAGTTCAGTCTTGAGGCATGGATATCATGAGGCAGAGATGAGAGGTACAGGAAGCTCCTTTGATGTTCTTACTGTATTTATTCAGCAACTGCATGTTATGGAGAAGGAGAAGACTTTTTCATGCTATTTTCATTCCAGAAGTGCCAAAACAATATTATCTCAGAAACAGTGTCTCAGAACATATTTGTTTTTCTATATTTTGATTAGTTAGAATTATTTTCAACAATCCTATTTCATAGGTTCATGGGCAGATAGATCTCCACTTCATGAAGCTGCATTTCAAGGACGCCTGTTGTCTTTGAAAACATTGATAGCACAGGTAAGAACACCCAAGGTTGATGAAGTATATTATTTTGTAAACAACGCAAATAAATAAAATGCCAAGTGTACGGATATGAAAAATATTAACAGTGCTTGCAAACACATAAATATTTCATGCAGAATCCACCTTCTTGTTAAAATTATTGAGTTTAAATAAGATAAAATTTGAAAACGGTTGTTTTTATTAGAAAATTCTAAATAAAACAACTAAAAGCTGTCATCTTATTGCGAAGAATTTAGTGGCCCCACTACTTCTGATTGAATATGTTTAGGATTGCATTGTAATATCTTCTATAAACTCTGGAATAGTGTTGTCACTAACTGGTTACATTGACAAATTGTAAATGATGATATTTGAAAATATATTTGCAATATAGTTGAAAAATCTTATTTTTACATGGAGGCGTTGTTATTCGGTTTCTAAAAATTTAGATACAATAAAATTTCCCTTTCGAGAACCTGATATCCTACCCACTTGCCAAAAAAATAATCCATCCCACAAGTATTTGTGGGCCTCTGTAGATCCTCCAGTGTTATTCCCTGGTCCAAGTGTAGTCAAAATATAGGACTTGCTATTAAATGCAGATTCAGATGTATACATGTTGTTTTGGAACTTATCTCCCACACTCATGCTGTCTGTATTTTCAACAGATCATTAAGCGAATTCTCATCTGTTTGTAGACTTGTTTTAGATATAAACTATACTAAAAATATTGGCTGGCATCCTGTTGGTGAATTTCAGTATATAGCAGACCAATTCAATCAATGGCGGAATGGTGAATCAACACATAGCTAAAGTTCATTGTTTCAACAGGTCTACTCAAGTCAGGATTAACAACAGTATTTCCACACACGAGGAAAAGTCTAGTAGACTGTAGTTGTGGAAGGAAGACAACTTCAAAATACAGGTTATTTATAGTATGAAAACATTTAATTTTTTTTCAATTTTCCAAAATCTTTGCTCATAATCTGCTCACACAGCCATAGCCATGGAGACTTTTGGCAATTTGTTTTTGCTTGTCTTCACGCAAGTCAGTCATTCCCTGGGGGGGAAAAATCTAAGCTCACTAACACAACATTCAGCTACATGGATGTACTTATTTATCCAATAACCAGTCATTTTCCATTATAGGCATCTTAGCTATCACTGTGTTCATACTGCTGATGAGATTCCATGATTGAGTAATTTTTGATGTTAAAATTTATCTTCTTTCCTTCAGTTCCCCTTGATCTTCCTACAAATAATTCATTATCCTACACTTGAATTTTTATAATAAGTCTATGGAGCAGAAGGACAGTGGGTGGACCAACTCTATCGGTATTGTCAATACAATTATGAAAAGTGTCTAGGCTAGAACAGTAATTTTTTTAATGAAAACTTTTATTGATTTATAGATGTGAACACTATGCAGGGCATTTTATTTCATCCAAGAGTAAATCTCAGTTGCAGTAATGCTTTTTGTTATTATTGGGATAATTTCCACAACTCTCTCCTGAATTCCAGGGATTCAATGTGAATATTGTTACAATAGACCATGTTTCTGCCCTTCATGAAGCATGTCTGGGTGGCCATGTTGCCTGTGCGAAAGTATTGCTGGAACATGGTGCTCGGGTAAGTACTACAGTTTTCATCACCTTTGGGTATTATGAGAGATGCTTCCTTAAAGGGTACGGAGTAGGGGAAATAATTATATATTACTGGAAGTGTTGGTAGAAATGCAAAAAAGCAAAACAATATTGGAGACTGATATAACATCTGATAAAAGAGATCTTTAAAATCAGAATAAAGCTAGATCCAATTTTATTTCTATTGGGATTCCTAAATGAACAAACAAAAAACATTGCATTATATTATTATATCAGCAAGATTACTTTAGGTGCAAAACTGGAAAAATAAACACCATCAAAACTATGTAATAAAAGAACTGGCAGAAATGGACAAGTCATCTTGTTTGATAAAGGAGAAGTCAACTTTTTTGAAAAATGAAAACCATTATATTTCACAATCTCTGAGGATGCCTGCCATAGATTCAGGTGAAATGTCAGAAGAGAATGCTTCTAGAGCATGGCCATACAGCCTGAAAAACCTACAACAACCCAACCACTATATCATTTATTTTAAAAAATGAAAATATAAAAATGCTCATAGGTTTGAAAGACTAAGTAAAATATTAGGATGACAATAATATATTTTTATCATATGTAAGGTGGGAAATCCATTTTAACTTTATAATTTCTATATTTTATTATTATTGGGCAGGGTGATTTAGTTTTAACAGGTTTATAACTAGTATAAGTCATGTATTGGGAAATTACTAACTTAACAAATTGTATAATGATACTTATATTGCCTGGAAAAAAAATCAATAAATGTATAGGTAAAAATATATTACTGGCCGTGTCATCACCAAAAGTTAAATGTTAAGTATCCTGACATCATATATATGCAGATAATATTAAGCACACAGCCTATAATCAGCAGCATTTGGAATATAGGCAGGAATTCTGTTTCATGTACTTAGTTAAGTGTAGGATGGAATGATGAAAATGTCATTTACTCATGCTTTGATAGTTGGCAGAATGGACCTCCTTCTCCCCATAGCAGCTCAGTAAAGTAGTTTTATGTTACAGCTCTGGCAATATTATCACAATCGTGACTACTGGTATGTTAGAAAGAATGAATTTTATTGTTATGGTCACAGACCAGGAGTTACCGGTATGTTTCATTGTTGTTGTTGCCCTTCAAATTGTTTCTGATCTATGGCAACTACATCAGAACATTTTCTTGGCTGGATTTGTTCAAAAGAAGTTGTCTTTGTCTTCCTCTGAAAAGAAAAAATGTGATGTGTTCAAGGTCAGCTCACAAGTTTCTATAGTTGATTGGGGAATCTCTAGGTCCTAATTGGGGCATGGGAAAACTTTGGCCCTCCAGGTGTTTTGGATTTCAACCCCCACAATTCCTAACAGCCAGTAAGATGGCTGGGATTTCTGGGAGTTGAAGTCCAAAACACCCGGAGGGCCGAAGTTTGTCCATGCCTGTGCTATTCCTGTGCTATTCCAACATTCAAACCCCTACATGACACTGGTTCTCCCCCTCAGCAATCAAAAATTCTCAACACTGATCTAGATTTATTTCTCTATTACTATTTAGTATTCACAATCATTACTTGGGCCTTATTGCAGGGGCAATCTGGAGCAGAAATGCTCCAGACTGGCTCCAAAGGTGACCACACACTCCATCACCAATCTACTGCAGTGACAGAGTAGAGCCCAGGTGGTCCATCTGGGCCAAGATTGTTATGGCCCAACTGGACCATCACCTTACTGCTGATGTTGCGAGATAACTACAGCCATGGACATTGCCAGAAACAACTGTGTGGCCAGGGAGAAGGGGATGATCCCTGTGATAGGGATTACAAGGTGCAGATTATCATGGTGACATCCAGAGGGATGACACTGTGGGTTAAGGGTTATTAAGACCTTGTAGACAAGTCCTTAGTCACAAACATGATACTACTGTCACAACTGTAACTCTCCCTGAACCTACTTAAGCAAAGATCAGTTGCAAGGGGAGAAGGGAGATTCATTCTGCCAGTAAACGGAGCCCTGATTAATGACACTTTTGTCAGTTTGGGATAAGGGAGTCAAGCCAAGAGAATTACACACTTAAGTGGATTTAATAGATACAGAATTCCAGCCATAGTTTTCAGTTCAGGTCACACTATCTTGATAGGATATCACGAGTCTCAAAAAGATGGAGAATAGGACAGACGTGATGGAGCACCTTTCCTCTAAATAAAAGCTAACATGCATGTTACTTTGTAGTTTAGAAATAAAGGCAATTAAGTAGGAGGTGATCAAGATAGAGATTTACAAATCATGTAGAAAAATGAAGAGAAATCAATTTTTACATGAAGTTTAATTTATTGATGTCAGGTTTAATTTACTGATGTTAGGTCTTAATTTGATATTAGGATTTAATGTTACTTTTATATGTGGGGGTTTTCTGGGATTTTATGTTAGTATCACATGTTTTATGTAGGCATTGAATGTTTGCCATTGTTATGCTGGAATCCTCCCTGAGTCCCCTCAGAGAGACAGGGCAGAATGCAAATAAAGTTATTATTATTATTATTATTATTATTATTATTATTATTAAATATTTTATCTCCTTCTTACTGGAGAAAGTAATGCAAAACAGTGATTTTTCCAACCTGCGAATATGATATAAAAGGAATCACTGTCACATCACAAGGCAAGAGATGGCTACAAAAGGAGCTTACAGAAATCCACAGGAGACATTATATTAATGACTATTAGTTGTGATGGCTAACTAGAATCCTGAGTCCAAGGACAATGTATCTTTAAATACCAAATGCTACAAAAATTGATTTTATGCCATCCTAGTTACACGTATCTAAGAAGCTGTCTCAAGAAACATGTTGTTAATTAGATAGACCCTTTTTGTGGTTTTGCTGGGCTCACCCTGTCAAATAAAAACATAGCCTTTTGCAGTATTTTAAGAACCAAAAGAAGAATAGACTATTCAATAGCTATATTGAAACCACAGCTATTACAACCTGCTACTTAATGCTCCTCTCCCAAATGTGTGCATTTTATAATTACAAATTTGTTTTCATTTATTTAATTTGTACGTAATTTGTAGTCTGCCTTTCTCAAGGGCATATTGCATCTAACTAAGTTTTCTTTCAAATCTATTCTTAATAAAAAAAATGAAAAACCTAAATTCTATTAAGGAACACTTTAGACATAATAAAAATAATAAAAGCCCATGCTTAGTCTGCCACAATTGTACATTTTTATGTCCAGTCAAGATGTAGAGCGAGTGGGAAGTATGTGGCTTTTTACAAACTTTTGGACTTTAGGTCCACTGACTATGCTGGATGGAAAGAACATACCGTATTTACTAGGCTTGGGTAATCAAGGAAAAATTGGGTCCTAAACTCGTTTCGTTTCTAGGGGGCACTGGCGTTTCGATTTTTATAGAATTTCAGAATTTTCCGATTTCAAAATTTCGAAATTTACAAAATTTTGTTAATTACGAATCGATTCGTTAATGAGGTGGGCGTGGCCTCGCCCGGCTCTTCCTGAAGGCTATGCCCACCTCATTCCCCTGTCATCCATCGCTCTTTGCAGGCACCCAGGGCAGGGAAACTGTAAGATTGCTTTTAAAATCTTACAGTTTCCCTGCCCTGGGTGCCTGCAAAGGGCGATGAATGGCTGGGGAATGAGGTGGGCGTGGCCTCGCCCGGCTCTTCTTGACGGCCAGGCCCCCAGTGTCCGTCAAGAAGAGCCTGGCGTAGCCATGCCCACCTCATTCCCCAGCCATCCATCGCCCTTTGCAGGCACCCAGGGCCGGGAAAATGCAAGATTACAGGAAGAGCTGGGCGTGGCCACGCCCACCTTGCAAAGCCGGGCCTCGCAAAGCCGCAGATGCAAAGAGGGAGGAGGTGGGGGTGGGTAACAGCTGTTCCTGAAGGCCACACCCCCAGCATTTACGATTCACTGGCGGATCATAAGGAAGATGGCAGACGCGGCTTCGATATGGGCAAAACACTTCCGGGTTGCTAAAACGTGTCAATATCGCTTCTAATTATGAAAAAATAACGAATAAATAACAAATAAAGAAATTAACGATCTGGATCACCCAAGCCTACTATTTACACAGAAATTACAATCTGGGTCTGTTCTGGAAGCATGTGATGCAGCAATCTAGCTATCTAAAGGACACCCTATATTGAAGTCAGTGTGAGTTGTGGAAGCCCTGGGTATTCTCGGGTTCTAAAATAGAAGACATTATTTTTTTTTAAAATTCGTGTCAGGAGCGACTTGAAAAACTGCAAATCACTTCTGGTGTTAGAGAATTGGCCAGGAATTGGAAAGAATGTTGCCCAGGTGACATCTGGATGTTGATTTTTTACCATCCTTGTGGGTGGCTTCTCTCTTGTCCCTACACAGGAAGCTGGAACTGACAGACGGGAGCTCACCTCATTCCCCAAATTCGAACCACCAACCTTTCAGTCTTGCCGGCACAAGGGTTCAACCCATTGCGCCACTGGGGGCTATAACTCTAAACTCAGTGCATATTCCATTCAGAAATACTTTTTGAGCCAATTTCCCATTCTGCCTGTTGAAATGTGCTGCTAAAACTTCTGAATGTTTCAGAGCAATAATTGTAATTTTCATAAGATTACTTACTCCTCTAATGCTTTTTTTAAAAAAAATACCAAGCACCCAATATTGCTAAATATGTTTATTGATCTAGCATTGGAGTCTCTGAGAGAGAATCTCATGGATTCCTTTATAAAATAGTAGATAGTTTTACCTTCTCCATACTACAGGCTGAGGGGAAAAACACAAATGAAAATATCCTTGGTCTCCCATGTTTTCATGGACCTCAACTCCTCTCTAACCCATGGACTGACTTGTTTTTGTTAATAAAAAAGGAAGTGAAGGCTCCAATTCATCCTTCAAGGAGGTTGTCAGGCTTCCTTATATTATTTCACATTAAAAATGCCCATTCCTAAGAAATAATAAGAATTCCAGCCATCTTGGTTTTTGCTTTGTTTTCATTCCATGGAGGATCCTAGGGGCACTTACTCTCCCCTGCTCTAACATAGGACATCATGCATTTGGCAGAGCTACTGAAGGATGTCTTGACTTAGATACATGGCATATCCTCAGCTACTGACCTTACTTTCCTTCCTCATGCTCTTTGCGGCTAACAAGGCAATGGTTCATCATAACACCCTTCTCTGTTCATTCCCCTGTACCTGAGAGAATGTTCAATTTACCAGAAGTAGATCTGAAAGATATTAACGATCTCATCTTGAAAATGAAGCCTGTTTGTGAGAGTGTATTGAAACAAATTTCTTGGATCTTTCATGGCATCTGTCTTTTGCCCATTTTTGTTTCTCTGTTGTAGGTCAATGCAGTCACCTTAGATGGGATCACACCTCTGTTTAATGCTTGCTGTAGTGGTAGTGCAGCTTGTGTCAATATGTTGCTTGAATATGGTGCCAGGCCACAGCTGGAGAATCACTTTGCTTCACCAATTCATGAATCTGCGAAAAGAGGTAATAGCAAGATTTTGAATTTTTTTTTATATACAGCAATATACAACTCCTGCCTCCTACTAAAGATCACAACATGTTATCCTTGTTTGCAATGCCTATTTGTGCTTTATTTAGCACAAGCCCTCCAACCTATAGGCAGCTAGGCACTTACAAAACAAAGTGGACTTCTCTATTTCTGGCATTGTACACATGCATGTTCATGTTGGAAATGGAAACCTTCTTCAAGATTCCCATGCTAGTTATTGTTATGTATATAATTCAGATTGCTGTCTGTATTGTATGTGTGTATTGGTATGCAGTTTTACTTAACTCTATGTTGTGGGAGGGGCTGCAGAACCATGTGATCAGAACTGGAACTATTCAGATCTCAGACTACATTTTAGAAAGTGTATGCTTTTAGAAATCAGTAGAAACTGAATGCTTTAGGATGCATTGGACTCTCAGACTGGAGAGATGCTTGAGACTCTATTAGACTCTCAGACCACAGAGATGCTGTGGACTGTTGCATCTAAGAAATATGCCCTGTGTTATCTACACAGAAAAACTCCTTCAAATCCTATCTGTAACTGGATTGATATGCAAAGTACCTATATGCTAAATACATGAAGTTTGTGAGTAAACCAACTATGTTATTTTAAAGAAGTCTACTTATTTTTGGTCTCTTGGGAGCATGATTTAAACCGAGAGGTTTTAAGAGAGAGTAGATGTTTTTTGGGCAACTGAAAAGAACACTTCTGAAACTCTTCTATATATATAATGTTTTTGTGCATTGGCATATCTTTGTCCCTAACAGTACAAAGAGATATCTAGGCATATCAGTTTAACACCTGAGAAACTTAATTGCCTTGCATGAATACTGGTGGATATTTACCACTAAGGAGAAGGTTGACTCAAGCGAGTTTTTAACTCTTCTTAGGAAGATTCCTGGTCTTTACAAAAGGTTATGAATGCCATTTCCCAAAAGGTTATGGAGATTTCCATTTCTCAAAAGGTTATGGTTTCCCAAATATTCAGGGATATGTCATGATGCAGGACTAAAAAGGGACTCTGTGCATCTCGCAGTTCTTCTCCTCTGTCTCTACACAGGCCACAGAGAATGTATGGAGATTCTTTTAGCCAGTGATGTAGATATGGACCAAGAACACCCACAGCATGGAACACCACTTTATGTGGCCTGCTGGCATCAGAGGACGGAATGTGTCAAGAAACTTTTGGAATTAGGTATGTATGTGTATGGGGGAGGCATTCATGTATGCTACACCAAGACAGTTCTTGTTCATTGATTTTGCCTTGCTTTTCAACTTAGTAAATGACTATTGTTTTTTCTCCTTCTCTTTTATGTTAAGTAGGTATGTATGTTTAGTTGCATACATGCCTACATATCTAACACAGAATTATAGAACCATAGCATTTTGAGAGACCACATGGACCATTCAGCCCAACCCCCTGGCCTTCAGGAAAAGTACAATCAAAGCACCCCTCCTCAATTATGTTTAAAACCTTTTAATCAAAACCTTTAATTTACAGTCATTTTTATGCATTTGATACAGCATACATTTGGTTTTGAAGGGACAAATATTCCCCAATGGCAATTTCCTCAATTAAAGCTCTAACACTAAGATGTTGCCATTACGTGCCTCCAAGATAGGATTTCTCACGACTTATGAGAAATCCTATCAGATAATAATAACAACAATAATAATAACATTTTATTTATATTCCGCCATTCTCACCCCGAAGGGGACTCAGGGCAGATCACAGTACACATACATGGCAAAGATGCCGTTTTCTTGGACGGGACAAAGACAGACAGAACGGAAAGGATGTATATTGTGTGTTGTGTTGACATCCAGTTGAACATCCAGCTTTTCAGCACCTTTGAAAGTTGCCAGCCACAGCGGGGTGCTGTTTCTCCAATCTCTATGACGAAGAGCCATCAGGGCTTCCTCCTTCATTTTGGTCACCATCATTCTTTGATCTTTTTCTTTATGGTGTCGTAAAATACCTCCCCTGCATTAGCGGTACCTAATTTCTCTAATCTCAGCTGTAAGCTGTTTTTGAACTGCTTAGATAATCAGTGAGCAGGGCTGGCAGTTGGGTGCTTACACTGACCCGGGGCTTCAAACTTGCAACCTTTGGTTGGTAGATATTATCATTGCTGGTAATTTACCAGCTGTGTCAAACTCCCAGCCATTGCCTTGTTTTTCTTGGCAAGATTGAGTCAAAGGAAGTTTGCCATTGCTTTCCTCTGAGTGTGCTGGAGTGTGATTTGCCCATGGTCACCCCATGGGTTTCCATGGCTTAGTGGAAATTTGAACCCTTGTTTCTTGGGGTCCTAGACTAACATTCAAATCAATACATCAACCTGCAAATAGTTTTTGAACAAACACCGTTAAGAAAAGAAGTCAGGATAGAAATTCAGTTTGCTTTTATATATATTCTTTCCAAGGAGCTAGTGTTGACCTGGGTAAGCATCTGGAAACACCACTTCATGCCGCAGCTAGAAAATCCAGTGTGGAAATTGTCAACTTGTTAACAGATTACGGGGCCAACTTGAAGTATAAGAATTCTGAACACAAATGTGCCCTTGATCTTGCTGCACCAAACAGCTCTGTTGAACATGCACTGCTGCTTCGAGAAGGTAAGATTCAAATCTCCTGCCTCATCTTATTTCTTGCAAATGGCTAAGCCTTAGGTTGTCCAATTAAATTCCTATGGGTTGTTTGGGAATACATCTATGTTAGGAGCCCAGGGGTTAGGTGCAGCTGCCCAGGGGTTGGGCGTTGGAGTGGATCCCATGCAGGATTTTTGAGTGATGTATCTACACATCTCCTTGGATTAAAAAATATATATTCTTCATGTGTTTGCCCTTTAGTGTTTTAGGCCTAGAAAAGTCTTTTATTTTTAACTAGGAAGTAAACTGGAGCATAGGTTTCCTTCCTCTTTAAAGAAAAACATCTCCTGCATTTAAAATAACCCATGGTGACATGACTCCTATCTACCCTGTAGAAGATTATAGGAGCAGTGTTGGTTAAAAAACACTGTTTCCAAAACACTGTGGTAAGCTTGAGGTACTCAAAAATGACCAAGAAGTGTCCCTATGTCTCACAGACTGCACTTTTATAGTCCTGGATGCATGGCTCAGAGTTTCCTTAACTTTGAAGCATAGCTCCGATTTTAATAACCAACTTCAGTTAATAATTAAGTATTTATTTCAGTTATCAAACTAAATCAGCGCTGGGTAACTGTGTTCAGATGATTTTACAAATCCCACAATCTCTTATCTTTGAGTTGCTGACTAAGGGCCCTTCTACCCTGCCCTATGTTACAGGATCTGATCTCTGATTATCTGCTTTAAATGGGATTATATGAGTCTCTACTAAGAAGATAATCTGGGATGAGATCCTGGAATATAAGGGCAGTGTGGAAGGGGCTTAAGACCAGTGGCTAGAAGCATTTTGGAAGGTTAAAGTTCTCCACTTTGATGTAAATGTTAAGTCACATCTATCATCTGCACTTGACTATGCTATATTCGCAATGTCAGGGTGAACTGTAATTGCCTCATTAACATATATCTTAAATCTATTTTGAATTCTTACAACCCCATTTTTTTTTCTTTTCCTGCAGGCCCTCCTCGACTTGCACAGCTGTGCCGACTGTGCATCCGAAAGTGCTTGGGACGATCGTGTCTTTATGTAATCCACAAACTACACCTTCCTGAACGACTTGAAGATTTTCTTTTGTTCCGATAGCTTTATAGTAGTTAGTGTGTTGTTGTTTTGTGACTCCAAGGCCCCTTCCACACAGCTGTATAAAATTCACATTGAACTGGATTACATGGCAGTGTAGACTCATATAATCCAGTTCAAAGCAGATATTGTGGATTATCCGCCTTGATACTCTGGGTTATATGGCTGTGTGGAAGGGCCCCAGGTCATTTCTGACTTATTGTGATCCTAAGGCAGTGGTTTTTCTCAGGTATTTTGGACTTCAACTCCCAAAAATCCCAGCCAGTTTACCAGCTGCTAGGGATTGTCGGAGCTCAAGTCCAAAACACCTGGAGGACCAAAGGTTGGGAACCACTGCCCTAAGGCAATCCTAGGCCACAATAAATTGAAAACAACTTGATGGCACAACAGTTTTGGAGCTGCTGAAGTTTACAAACGATTTCCTATGTAAAGTGTGTTATAGTAATCCAGCTGGAAGATAAAGTATATGTTAATGTGGCCAGATCTGACATTTCAAGGAATGGGCACAGGTGGCACACTTTTTAATTGTGCAAATGGACTCCTAACCAAAGCCAAAACCCAGGCATCCAGGTTCAAAGTTGTGACCCAATCCAGGACAGGTTGAATCCCAATTCCCTGGGCGTCAGAATTCCTTTCATAACTTCTTGTAGTTTGCAATGCCTCGATAAATGCATCAGATCTACAGTATGAACATTTGCTCACTTTAGCTGATATATTTGGTAAATCCATCGTCATCAACAACAACAACAACAGCATCATCAACCTTGCCACCTAATTAAGTATAATTAGAGATCTAAAATTCCATGGTCAATGGTTCCATTTGACTTCAGAATTTACCAGCTGATGTGCATAGTGCCATTTCTTTATTTCTTTTTTTTTTTTTTGGTCCATTTAAATGCAGACCAAACCAAGCCATTTCCTATAACTGAAGAACCCATCCAGTGTGACCACCTGGACCTGGCTGTAAAGAGGAAGAAGCAAGCATGTCAACTCTGCAGTTACAACAGGCATACCGCCTGAAGTAAAATAAACTGAGATTCATGTAAAATTGCTCCTGTTATTTTCTACAAAGATAAATGGTTCCAAATCTGTAACATCTGGTCCATTACTGAATGCAGTTATTTTCCAGTCTGTGAAAAACTACATGTTCACGGAAGCTATCTGTAATTTCCATTGCCATTAAGTCCTAAATGCATTTATGTACTTATCTGCATATAGCAGAATGCTTTCAGCTAAGATTCACATTTTGAAAGTTGACCTCCTGGTGGCTTTACAAATAATTTCAAAAAAGGATTTGCTAGTCTCTCCACAAACCTGTTGTTCGTTTTGCCGGATCATGTATCTTTGTCAATCTCTCATATCCAAAAGCACTAGCCTTTGTGTCATCTGAATGAGAAACTGGTCCACTAATAATCAATCCCAAATTGCTCCACACTAAGCACAATACTGCACTTTTATTTGTACCTGTCCTATTTGACAATCAGAACTTGCTGTCCAAGTAAAATCTTAGCCAGCTTATTTCTATAGGGAGAACAAAGATTGGGTTTCTATGGAGGAAAAATGGAGTGGCTGCTGCTACAGAAAAGCAGGGAACAAGTATACCTGCCAACATCTCATGCTAAACAGGGATGTACATAGCCAGACAACATCAGAGTATGTCAAACTGGCAAAAGGTTTTTAACAAGGAAGAAAATACTAGGTAGGAGAGGATGCAGCAGTTTGCTTTTGCCTGATTCTATAGAAAAAGGCAAGATTTTGTCCCCTTCTCTCCTTGCTGCTGAGTTGAATGCAAAGTCTTTATGTAATTTGAACTTTCTTTCCAGCATATGTAGTATGATGAAATAAAAGGAAATAAGTGGGAGATGGAGAGAGAAACTGGACCATTTTTAAAGCATCTGAAAAAGTGGAACACTATGTAACATGATTTTTGTTCCTTGGTTATAAATGTAATTTCCTATTGGTTCTATCATAAAAACATGAAAAATGTTTATAAAACTTCGTTTTTGCGAGATATCCTTTAGCAATTTTGCTATATGTGTTGTCGAAAGTTTTCGTGGCAAGAATCACTGAGTTGCTGTGAGTTTTCTAGGGCATATGACTATGTTCCAGAAGCATTTTCTCCTGATGTTTCGCCTGCATCTATGGCAGGCATCCTCAAAGGTTGTGAGGTAAGTTGGAAACTAGGAAAGTGGGGTTTATATATCTGTGGAATGCCCAGGGTGGGAGAAAGAACTCTGTTTGTTTGAGGCAAGTGTGAATGTTGCAATTGGCTATTTTGATTAGAATTGGATGGCCTAGCAGCTTCAAGGACTGCCTGATTCCCGTCCGGGGGGGGGGGGGGGGGGCGGGGCGGGATATTTTGCCATAGTTTAAAAATGAATATCACCAAGGCTCCTTTTACAATGTTATATAATCCAGATTATCAAATCAGATAATCCACATTATCTGCTTTGAACTGGATTCTATGAGTCTACACTGCCATATAATCCAGTTCAAAGCAGATAATCTGGATTTTATGTGGAAGTGTAGAGGCTTAACCAATTCAACACAGTTTGTGGCAGCCACAAAAAATAAAGCTTCTGGAGTATAACAGCTAATTTCAAAGTAAGTACCACAGAATTAAACAGGAAATAACACTTTCAAACCAGAAACAGATTTCCTCCCCAAGTTTTGTTACATAGTGTAACTAATTGAAGATATGGGCTGTAGGACTAGGAGTGGACCTACTACTCAATGGCTAGACCAGTGTTTCCCAAACACTGGTCGAGATGCTAGTCTTCCAGATGTTTTAGACTTCAACTCCCAGAATCCCTGATCATTTCTCAAGGCAGCTGAGGCTACTGGGAGTTGAAGTGAAAAACTGGAAGACTAGAGTTTGGGAATACTGGGACTGCCTGTATATATAGTGAACATGGGATAAAGTTAAGGTTTCTATGTTACTCATGTCACGGGGACAAAATATACATGCTTAAAGTGCTCCTGTTCACTATTCCGATAATTCAGTGAGGTCCCTTAACTCTCTCCATCATATCTTTCTCCATCAGCAGTCCGCATTCTGTGATCCCTGAACATTGTTCTCAATGGAATATCTCAAAGTGCCCACGTATGGGGTGAAGGACACTACTTGTGGGCTTTACCTTATCACCACTTCTGCAGTCTTTCTGGCTTTATCAATCTGCTAATACACATGGCCAAATAAGCTAGATTTATTTGTGAGTGTGTGTGTATGGTGCTGTTATGGCCAGATAAGAGATAGCATTCTTTCCTGAACATCAAAGAAAATGGTAACTAGAACAGCAGAGAAAAAAGAGACAGAGCTTGGAAAAACTATCTAAATTTTTATGTGTTACTTGTTACTTTATAAGTAACTGTTAATTAATGTTTTACTAACACATTGCTTTTGGGTTACTATTTTCAAAACAAAAATCCTCTTAAAAATAGCAAAATGTTCCCATTGCCCTCAAATGTCCTCAGTGTTTTAGAACAAATATATTAATTAGTTTGATGTTACCAGTTGTTATATCATTACTCAAAGGGCCGCCTTTATGTCAGTTTCTTAAAAGATAAACATAATTCTGACTGGATTTCAAATCCATGGATTCTGCATCTACAGATTCAACCATAGACAGCTTGCATATATTTTAAAAGCCTCAAAGCAAACTTGATTTTACCAGCAAACATAGTAGCTGTAGCAGATGCTTAGGGATCCTTTTAAAGAAAGGGTTATAGTTCTGTGGGTCCACTTCAATAGTCATGGTTTTCTAGGATCAGCATGTTAGAAAGGGGTATTTAGACTTTTCACTCTAATGCCTCAACAAACTACGCATCCCAGGATTCCATGGAATGCAACTGTGGCAGTTGCAGTGGAATCATGCTGTGAGTACCAGGTAGTGTGCCAGGTATGAAGTGGGGGCAAATCATACCCTTTTTTTCTTTAGGTAGGATGGCAGACTGGGATTCACAGAGGTGTGAGCAGCTAGGTCGTGCACTTTAGGCCTATTACAGATGATATATGTATTTTATTTGTTCTGGTGGCTAGCAGATACAGCCATATTTTCTATGATTTCACTACAGTATGACCCCCCTCCCCCTCCATTTGTGGGGGGGGGGGGTAAGTTCCCTGACTTCATGTGGATACACAGAACCACAGATTATAGAGAACCCTATTGTATGAAGGTCTTGGACCAAGAATAGCATAAAGTCACACTGGGGAATCTAGAAAATGCCTAGATGTATTGATAAATGGAACTGGGGGGGAGGGGGCACTGATTTTGTGAATACATGTTTGTACTGCATTGTGTCCAAAGGTTCTTATGTTATTATAGTGTATGTTTACTTGATGCATAGCTTCCTTGGTTAATTAAACATGTGTATACCTAAATGCACCAGATTCCCTCTGATTTTGGAAGCTAAGCAGTCAATGCTAGTTAGCGCTTGGGTGGGAGACCACCAACAACCAAACCCTGATGGCGCAATTGGTTCAATCCTTGTGTGGGCAGGACTGCTGATCAACATGTCAGCAGTTAGAATCCGGGGAGAGCGTGGATGAGCTCCCTCTGTCAGCTCCAGCTCCCCATGCAGGGAAATGAGAGAAGTCTCCCACAAAGATGGTAAAACACCAAACATCTGGGAGTCCCCTGGGCAACGTCTTTGGAGACGGCCAATTCTCTCACACCAGAAGCGACTTGCAGTTTCTCAAGTTGCTCCTGACATTAAAAAAAAGCCCAACCTATTCCAGATACTGTAGGATATATTTCAATGGAAGGAAAGGCAAAAACTGTTCTGAGTATTCCTAATGTGAAATTAATGGGTCACCATATGTTGAAAGCCAACTTGAAAGCACATAAATGTATCCAAGTAGTGGTAAAAGGGGAGAAAGTGTTCAAATTTCAGCTTGTTGGACCAACATAAAACCTACCTTGAGGCATGAAAGAAAGCCTCCTACACCACCAAATTTCCCTCCCCTCTCCCACTCTGATACAGAATCCCAATGATAGATCTAGGGGTATCTATCTCACTTGACCCTTATTGTAGTTTTGCAAGTGTGCTGCTTCAGAATTGATTGATTGATTGATTGTATACATCTTAAGTCTCCTGTAAACTTATGAATTTTATAGGGTTTTCTAGGGCAAGGAATAATCAGATGTGGGGCCCTTTCACACAGCCATATAACCCAGAATATCAAGGCAGAAAATGCCACAATGTCTGCTTTTAACTGGGTTATCTGAGTCCACATTGCTTTATATTCCAGTTCCAAGCAGAAAATGTGGGATTTTATTCAGCTGTGTGGAAGGAGCTGTGATTTTGTCAGTTGTTTACTCTAAAATATACCGCACAGCAGCAGGTATTTGTTGTAAGTCTCCCATACAAGTAGTAACCAAAACTGATCCTGTTTAGCTTCAAATGGGATTTGGTGCCTTTAGGGCATGCATCTAGGCCCTTATGTGATTGATTAGAGTGATAAAATATTTTTTTTATTTCTCCATTTTCTAATTGTGTTTTTGTTCTAATGCTGCCTTGTAATTAATTTGAAGCTAACCATCCTGCCCCAGCATGGGAGATAATGTGTCACTGACATGTAGCATTCTACTGAACTAACCTTGCCATACTGTGTCTCCAGCATCCTTCCAGAGATCCCTTTCTTTTCCTATGGCTCAGCCAAGGTCATGCGCTAGGTCTTTCAATTTCCATTTTGTGGTGTATGGGGAGTTGCTAGCTATCTTCAAAAGGCTGCAAAGTGCATAAGCCTGCTATAGACTTAATAGTTTCTACTTAACAAAATAGCAGTCCTCCTACGAAGAGAAATAAATGAATGGGAGTGTTACCGCTATCATTTTAATGAGTCTCTGTGCTTGAATGACACTCCAACCACATCAGTTATTTCTTGCCTGAGATATTGCATAGGATATTACATACAGTCTGCCTGTCACATTTGCAGATTTAACTTTTGTGATTATTTGAGGATGTGCTTAAGATGTTCTTTTTAGGCATCTCCAAGTCCTTCTGCGTGATTTCACCCATATAGTTGTGACAAAGGACCTAGAAAATTCCTAGAGTAGGTCCTCCAGAGTGATTCAATTTCCAGCAGAGGTTGAGTATTGAGTTGTGCTGGAGGACCTAAAGCAGTGGTTGTTAACCTGTGGGTCGCAGACCACCAGTGGACTGTGAGGACGAAAATCTGGTCCGCGAGCCTCCTTCCTCTTTATTTTATTTCCACTCTTTTCCCACTACCTGCCACTCCTTCCCTGTCGCTGACCGTGGCATATGTTCTGTATCAGAAACTAGAGCTGATATGGTCTATCCAATGCAATTTTCTGAATGAGCACCCCAAACTGAAATCTAAAGTTGACCAAAAACTGATCCGTAACTCTTTTGCTACTAATGTTGGAGAGTGGTCTCTGGTCAAAGTGGTCCCTGGTCCGCTTTGGGAACCATTTGACCTAGAGAGATATTCTCTAAGGGAAGAAAAATAGCATTTTTTAATTTGCAGTTCTACTTTTGTAGAGGTCTTGCATTCCTAAATCCAGAGAATGTGACGGGTCTGACTGTATGGAACAGCAGCTTAATAAAGAAGTGTGCCCAATATTGTACTGTGACTGCTACAGGCCAACCTGACCCAAACTAGTGGTTTTTTGGTTGCTGGACTACATATGCCATCACCCCCGAGCCACATGATGGTATTTTTAATCCAATATGTCTCGCTAATGCCCTGTTGGAGAAAACTGCCATGTGGATTGTTATAGGATTTGCTGAAAACACAGAGTTTGCAACATGTGGTTTCAATATTATCAGCCTTGTATGATAATTGCTTTTCTGTGTGGAAAATAACTCAGTTTGCCATTTCTGCATGCTGCTTTCAAACGCCTGCAATGGTATGTCTTAAAAGCAACTTAATCGGTGATAATGCAGGGCAGGACTCTCCCTTCCTCCTATTTTCCTGCTTTTTCCTCCCTGCCTCCCCCTCTTTCTGTTATATATCCCCTGCAGGCAGAGTTTGCTGAGCTAGTTAAACTGGCTCTTTCTGTCTTGTGCATTTTTTTTTGGCAACAGAGAAGTTCCTCTTTTATAAAAACAAGCAGGCAGACTGTCTGATTGGCCATGAGTTTGGAAAGGATATGACATCAACCACATCCCTCACTTTGTTCTGTGTGCCTGAAATCTTTTTCCACTTCTTTTACTCAGCCAATGAAGAGGTGTTCTGTTAAACTGCAATACCAAGGTATTTGGGTTGCTCTGGACTTGGGTCTGGTATTGATGTTCCAGTCTTCGACCAAGTGTTATTTTAAACCCACCCACAGATTTTTTAAAATAAATCACTCATTGGAACATGTTTGTTTTCCTCAACAGGCAAGATGGTATTTGAGCTTGCAAGATCTCAAACTGTGAAGTGAAATAACAGTATTCAGGCGAGTTGCAATGGAAGGAGCAAATGCAGATTCTCATTCATCCCAAGGATCAGAAAGCCAGTCTCATCATGTACCTTTGCGACCGAATCCATTGATGGGTGGTGAGTAATCTTGCTGTATGTAAAAGAAAGTGTTCATAGTGGAAAGGCCATGGGAGATGTGTTAGGATAACTTAACTGCTTTGTATTTATTTAGAAACTTTGCATGCCACCCTTGATGTTATATCAAGTTGTTTACACCGCAAAGGAATAAATAGTAGCAATGAAATGCAAAAACATACGTGGAGCAGGAATAGAAAAAGTTGTGCGAAGTTGTGTGAAGATATGTTATGCTACCCTTGATGATATATAAGTGATCTGCAGTACAAATTACAGTGAATAAATACAGACAATATAAATATGAAATGCAAAAAATCATATATATATAAAAATCATATATAAAAAGTTACTGTGGCTGTAATCCCTATGCGGTTTTAGCTGGGAAAATGCACCCTTCCAGTCAATAAGACTTAAGTTCTGAATAGACATGCATAATAGGACTGAGCTGTAAAATGCTTAATACAACAGTGGGCTATGCACAATAACACTATAGAGCAGGCATGGGCAAACTTCACCCCTCCAGGTGTTTCGGATTTCAACTCCCACAATTTCTAACAGCCGGTAAGCTGTTAGGAATTGTGGGAGTTGAAGTCCAAAACACCTGGAAGGCCGAAGTTTGCCCATGCTTGCTATAGAGCCTGCTTTCTTTAAAATAAAGCAACCCTGAGAGACATAAAAGTCTGACTCATGAATTGCTTTGTGAAGTTGCCCTGCTGCTAGATGTGTATTTGTATTAGATGGCATGATGTGATGACCAGATTCATAGCTGTGCAATTAGTTTGGGGAAAGGGGGGTTATTTTTCCCAAAACAGTTGGTGTTCCCTTATAAAGGATGTTCTTTTTGCAAATAGGTGATTTGTTGCTTTTTAAATGACATGACTAAATATCACATTTATAGTTTTTTGTGAACTTTTTTTGTGTGTCAGGAGCAATTTGAGAAACTTTAAGTTGCTTCTGATGTAAGAGAATTGGCCGTGTGCAAGGACATTGCCCAGGAGACACTCGGATGTTTTACCATCCTATGGGAGGCTTCTCTCATGTCTCCACATGAGAAGCTGGAGCTGACAGATGGAAGCTCACCTCGCTCCCCACATTCGAATCATTGACCCTTCGGTCGGCAATCTTGCCGGCACAAGGGTTTAACCCATTGTGCCACCGAGGGCTTCTTTTGTGAACTTACCATATATATACATATAGTCAATTCATCAAAGTTGCCTACAAATATTTATATGATAAGACTTCCTATTTACAATATTAAAATTCTCATCACATCTAATTGTGATCCGCACTCTCTCATCTCTGGACTCTGTGGTAACTTTATGCACTCTAGATATGCCTTTTTTTCTCTTTGTGTCAGAAGTGACTTGAGAAATTGCAAGTCGCTTCTGGTGTGAGAGAATTGGCCATCTGCAAGGACGTTGCCCATTGTGCCACCGGGGGGCACCTTCTAGATATTCTGGAACCCTACAGTCATTATCCTCAGCCATTATATCCATGTCCAATGACCTTGCTGACTGGGGATGCTGGAAACCCCAGTGAGTAGAAGAGGACTATTCTGTAGTCATCCTCCAATGTTGACTTTGTAGATTGCAAGGTATTTGGGAAGATATCTGTTTTGCTTCTATAAAGAAAGTACCGTTATACACAGATAGTCCCCCTTATCTGCAGGGGACATGTTGCTAGACTGTGTAGATATGTGAAACCACAGATAATAGACTACACTGATGGTGTCTTTGTCAACATGTTAAGTCTGTAACATCAATACAAAACAAAACAAAAAAAGACCTTTCCATATTGGGGCTCATTTCGCACTACATAGTGGTTTCACTTTAGCTACTGTGACAACTTCCCAAAGAATTCTGGAACATGGAGTTCAGAAAGCGGTATCTGACTCTGGAAGGTAAAGGTAAAATTTTCCCCTGACATTAAGTCTAGTCGTGTCCAACTCTGGGGGTGGTGGTGCTCATCTCCATTTCTAAGCCGAAGAGCCATTGTTGTCCGTAGACACCTCCTGACTGCATGGAGCACTCTTACTTTCCTGCAGAAGCAGTACCTATTGATCTACTCACATTTGCATGTTTTCAAAGTGTTAGCATGCAGAAGCTGGGCCTAACAGCGGGTGCTCACCCTCTCCCTGAATTCGAACTGCCAACCTTTCGGTCAGCAAGTTCAGCAGTTCAGTAGTTTAACCCACTGCGCCACCCTTTACCTTGGAAACCAGGGTTCAAACAGCTGTTCACCCATGAAAACCCACAGGGTCCCATTCTCTGAGCCTCAGAGAATGGCCATCGCAAACTCTTCTGAATAAATCTTGCCAGTGATAGTGTCACTTTAGGGTTTCCATAGGTTGGAAACAACTTAAAGCCATACAGCAACGATTCCAAATGTAGAATGGGACTTTCTAACTTTTATTTCACTTGGAGCTTTAAATTTGTTCTGTTATGATGTGATTTAGGTGCATTTTAAATTTTACATTTGTACCCTGCTTTGAGGAGCCCCTGGTGGCAGAGTGGGTTAAACTGCTGAGCTACTGAACTTGCTGACCAAAAGATCAGCATTTCAAATCCGGGGAGTGGGGTAAGCTCCAGCTGGTAACCCCAGCTGCTACCAACCTAGCAGTTTGAAAACATGCAAATGTGAAGAGATCAATACCACTCTGGCAGGAAGGTAACTGCGCTCCATGCAGTCATGCCAGCCACATTACCATGGAGGTGTCTATGGGCAACGCTGGCTCTTGGGCTTAGAAATGGAGATGAGCACCAACCCCCAAAGTCAGACATGACTGGACTTAATGTCAAGGGAATACCTTTACCTTATCCTGCTTTGTCTCCAGTAAAGCAATGCATTATGACATCATTATAAAGCATATTAAATTAAATTAAAGCACTTTCACATTCATCAGGTGGCTAGTGATAGAATCATTTTTTCCATGGAAATACAAGTCTTTAGTGGCAAATGGCTAATCCTGTGTGAATTTTATCTTGACTTTCCTGTTAATTTGGTGGAGAAACAGTGCATGAGGACTCAGGCTAAGGCCTTCTTTGAATTCTTTCACATTATACACTTATATCAGTATTATTTTGCTGTAATTGCTATGGTTGTATCCTATGGACTCTTGGGATTTGTAGTTTGGTGAGGCCCTAGAGTTCTCTGTCTGAGAATTTTCCCTGGCCACTTTGAATCTTTTTTGTGGAGAGAAAAAGTGGGGTATAAATAAGCATAATAAACACAGTAAACATAATAATGATAATAATTTTAAATGTCACCCTCCCAAAGAAACCTGCTGCAGCAGGTAAAATGGACTTAGAATGCTATAAGTGTATAGCGTGAAAGTAACTTTTGGTGAGATATGATAGTGTACAGTGCAAGGCCTTTTGGAGGATAGTATGAAGAAACAGCAGTGGGATTGAATGGGTTTCTCCTCATTGTCCCAGCATTGTACTGCCACCTACTCACCTTCATCACCTCTCATCTTCAGAGAAAATGCTGCAAAATCCAAGATTACATAGAATTATATTTGTGGAGTTTGTTTCCAATAGGTACCAAATCCAAAACAACAACAGCAATTCAAAATGAGTTATAGATTGGTAACACATGGTTGGTAAGGAGTAGAATATATGTATAGATCAAAACTATTGAAGTGTATCAAATCACTTTGGTACAAGGCTTATAAAATTGCATTTTATAAAAAATAATGTATATCCTGAGCACATTTTTTTCAATTCCTGTAACATTTGTTTAGATTGGATTTGGTACTTTTGGAAACAAGCTCCACATTTTAAGATTTTTAAAACTGACTAGTGAATTTGGGCACATCTATACTGTATAATCGATGCAGTTTTGCATCGATTATACAGATTTAACTACTTTGGCTCAAAACTGGGATTTGTAATTTGATGAGGCACCAGCACCCATTGGCAGAGAATGCTAAAGACCTGGTAAAACTACAGCACCCATGATTTTATAACCTTAGTAGCTAAAGTAATATCAAACTTTAAAAAAATAGCTTTGCAGCAATGATTTTTTTTTACAGTTCTAGTCTTATTGGCATTATCCTGTTTTGGCCAATATTGATAGTGCTGTTTAAATATTATTGAAACCTTGGAACAGTTTGGCTCTGCCCACATTCCCTTGTTCTTTTTATGTCTTTGTACTCTGATCTCTTGCAAAACAGTTCTCTTTAGGCAGGAAACCCAGGGGGTGGTGTCCAGTTAAGGACAACAATATAGGCCTGTGATCATCGGTCTGCTTTTCTGGAGGGCCACTTCAGATGATGGCAAATCCCATTACTGATGTTCCTTCTACACCTCTGGTTTGGCAGTTGGTACTAGGAGATATCTCTGAGATCATTAAATAGAGCTCTCAGCTTATTATTGGAGATATTGATTAGGTTTTAATATTAATCAAGCCATAATTATACAAACCCACTTCAGAATTCTGTATTTTCAGGGAATAGTGACCTTATCACCATTTGAGGGGAAGGTGAATGTGCTTGAAGATGACTAGGAAGGGTACATTCACAATTGGAGGGAATGGAAGGAACATGTAAGAGGGCTAAGATCATTTCCCAGATATGCATGTCATCCAGCAGGAGAGCTAGTTAGCGATAAGAATGATGGGAAAACATGAAAGGTTTACATGTCAATATCTAGAAATCTACATGCATGGTGGAGAGCAAAATGCAGCTGCTGCGTCATATCATCTAAAGTAATTTGATACAGTGAACATGGGAACATGCTAGACCCCTTTATACAGAGGAAACCTCAAGGTGGGGGAACTGTGTGGCTTCCTTTCAGGATACTAAGAGGGTCAAACCAGGGCACACTGGGGTGCATTCAGCCACGACCAGGGTACATTCCTATAATTTAGGTTTCAGTTTGGAATCTCAGAATCTTGGAGATATTGACCAGACAACCTTTGCAGGTGGGAATTATGTGGCTGTTAGGATGGATCTACACTGCCTTATAATCCAGATTATCAAAGCAAATAATCCACATCATCTGCTTTGAATTTGATTATATGAGTCTACCTTTACATAATTCAGTTCAAAGCAGATAATCTGGATTTTACCATATATACTCAAGTATAAGCCAACCCAAATATAAACTGAGGCACCCAATTTTACCACAAAAAACAGGGAAAATGTATTGACTCGAGTATAAGCCGAGAGTGGAAAATGCAGCAGCTACTGGTAAATTTCAAAAGAAAAATAGATACCAGTAAAATTACATTAATTGAGGCATCAGGAGGTTAAATGTTTTTGAATATTTGCATAAAACTGTAATTTAAGTAAGATTGTCAAACTCTGATTAGACCATTATTCTAACCTTCTTCAATGTAAATGTGCTTACGCATCCTTCCAATAATAATAAAGAGAGTATAATAATAAATGTACTACTAATAATAGAGTAAAATAATGGAAATGTAATAACAACAGTAATAATAGAATAAAGTAATAAATGTAATAATAATAATAATAATTATAATAGAGTAAAATAATAGATGTAATAATAATAACAACAACAACAACAACAACAACAGAGTAAAATGATAAATAACTTTGACTTGAGTATAAGCTGAGGGGGGCTTTTTCAGCCTAAAAAGGGGGCTGAAAAATTCAACTTATACTCAAGTATATGCGATATATGTCAATGAATGTAGGTCTTAATACTTTGTTGAATTGTAACCCTCAGCAACCATAAACACTAGTGAGAAATACTGGTTGTTGATATTTAGCAAAAGTCACAGGAAAGTAAGCAGACAATGATTTGACCAACTTTGACACTTTCATCTGTTTTTCCATGTGGGATATTTTTGGTGCTTTCCTCAATTTAATTGGCTTAAGAGATGATGTTGACAGACTAGGAAATAAAACAGTGTTGCTTCTGCTCATTAAAAATTGAACATTTAAACACAGAGGTACCCAATAAAACCTCGAAGAATTCTATGAGGCGATGTGAGATTTACTATCCAGCAGCTCAAATGAAGATAACTTGATTGAATGACATTCTTCTTTCCAAACCTTGCTTTTCCTTCTCGTCACAGATTTTGTTTCCGACTGGGCTCCTATCCACGATGCTTCCTTGCATGGGCGACTACTTGCTCTGAAGAAACTCATCAATCAGGTATTGTGGTTTTAGGGAGATAAGCATTCTGTTTGCCTTGCTCATTAGGCCTTCTCTTGAAAGCACACTATTTTACGTTGGTAAGGTAGCAAAGGCTGACACTTGCCTTGACCTTGAAAAGAAATATCACACAGCATCTCCAAAGGAAGACAGGCTTACAAGGGAATTTTTGAAAACAACACGAGTTTTAAAAGTCTGCCTTGGAACATGAAATAGCCTTTCTGCTCTCTCTAGATAGAATTGGATTTGTATGCTTCTCTTTCTCCCACATCCAGCACTGTCATTAGGCAAAGTGAAGTGGTTGCCTCAAGTACCATATGTAGGGTGTGGTGGAGGTGGTAATGGGAACATCACTGTTTTTCTCTGTGGTAGTACAAAAGTATATGTTCCAGGCAGCCTGCCTTCAACCTTCAGATAAAGTGAAAGATACTATCCCATTGGGGCTCAAAAGTTCAGTCAACTGTTCAGTCATCTTTTAGGTGGAAGGAGCCCAGGAAGGTGATGGCCATGTCATTCTTTCCTTCCCTCAGAAAGAGAAATCTTGGACCAGACCTTCTTCCATTAAGAGTGCCCTATTCTGAACACACATTTTGTTCTTGAACATAGGGGCAAAAATATTTAAAAATTGCTACCCTGTCTTCTTTTTACAAACTGTTGCTGTTTTTACCAACATCCCCAGAGCATATGTTTTTTAATGTTATACTTCCCATATCTTAGCCCTCATATATGTTCCCTCTGTTCCCTCTAATAGTGAATGTAATTGTCCCAGCCATCGTCTAACACATTCACCATCCCCTCTAATGGTGATAAGGTATACTGGTGTTAGAATCTTGAAAGGTTGTTAGTCTTGCTGGCTGTGAAATTCTGGGAGTTGAGGTCCAAGAAAAGTCACTTTCCATAGTTATAAACAATATTTTTCAAAACTGCTTTTAATTACACAGCCTGACAAATTTTTTTTCTTTATGTCTTGGTTTTTAGACTTGTTTGGGGTTCTGATTCAGAAAATTGCATTGGATAGACCGCATCAGCTCTCGTTTCTTAGATATGGTTATCATCATGTTTTTTTATCGGCAAGCAGATGACTACTAGTATATGGCATATGTCCTCTATCTCAAAAGCTAGAGCTAATAGAAGAAAACTGGTGCCATTTTTTAAATCAGCAAGTCAAATACACCCAGAAACATGATGTTATTGTAAAGGAGTTGCTCATCAGTAATTTCCCATCCTAGATCAGAAGGAAATAATAAAATAGAGGTTCCTTTTATTCAGAAATCAACACTAACCATATGCTAACTGAAATTAAATAGCTGTTATAGATGAGAAGTAAGCTCAACATAAATCTAACTGTTTGAAAGTATATTATCCCAAGATGGAAACCAATAATAATAATAGTAACAACAACAACAACTTTATTCTAATATCTTGTCACCATCTCTCTGAAGAGACTCGGGGTGGCTTATGCATGGCACAATGTGTCTGAATTACAATATAAAATGCAATTATTTAATTTACAATTAATTAATTATAATGCAATTAAATAAAACAAACATATAGGCATATAAAACAACAACTTAAGACTCAATTAAAACAGTACTCATCTACCAATGGTGGTAAGATACTGTAAATGTGGCCACGCTGTAAACCATAGGAAAAGGGAGTGGGATAAGTGTAAAACTGTAACCATGCGACGAGGGCATGGGATGATGTGCAAAGAATGCATAACTATTGTGTAAAAGAACTAGGCATCCAATCCGTTGGTAAACTGATTTCATTCTGTTTTGTATAGAATGAGATTGTGGAGTCTAAAAAATTTCTGATAAGGAAGTAAGATTCTTTAGCTAAAGATCCCAGTGCACATGTATGGAAATGCAATCATGTTTCGCTTTATGTATGCTACTATTAAGACTGGGAATGGATTCTTGAGGTGAAAATTTTAAGCCATTGCATTATTTTGAAATAAATTAATGAATACATTTTTATATCAAATAAAGTTTCTGAAATACCCCAGCTTGATTGTCAAAGTTAAGCTTGATGCCTTTGATGACCACTTTGATTCAGCAAACATTATTTTTCCTCCTTGATTTTTCTTTTCATATATTACAGAGATTAACATTATTTTACAGTATGAAAATTCTGCACTACTGCATGGCATAATTCTTAACTAGTTCATTGGTTTTAGAAAAAAAAGATTGGATACACAGTTACATCACTGATTGTCTAGGGTTAGCCACTATAGAAGGAGCCCCCAGTGGCGCAGTGGGTTAAACCCCTGTGCTGGCAGGACTGAAGACCGACAGGTCACAGGTTCGAATCCGGGGAGAGGCGGATGAGCTCCCTCTATCAGCTCCAGCTCCTCATGCGGGGACATGAGAGAAGCCTCCTACAAGGATGATAAAAACATCAAATCATCCGGGCGTCCGCTGGGCAACGTCCTTGCAGACGGCCAATTCTCTCACAACAGGAGCGACTTGCAGTTTCTCAGGTCGCTCCTGACACGACAAAAAAAAAAGAAGCCACTATGGAATGTCCATATTTACATACCAAACATTAATAAATGACTTCCAGGTTTTGTCTCAAAATTGCTCACATACAGCTTTTGTGATGGCACCTGAAGTCTTCCTAGCCTTTAAAAATACACAGCATACATAAAGCATACATAAGGGCTTTCCTTTTCTCCTAGTCAAAAAGCCTTTCTTCTGTTCCACCATCCTTTTTTCAAAAACATGTGTAAATATGTCCAGTTCTGCCCATCAGAAACCTTTACTTCTATCCCATTGATTGACCTTTACAAGTGTAAATATATGATACAGAGTAAGCTTGGTGTGTGTTTGCACAAAAGTAAATCCCTTTCCATTCAGTGGGATTGTTCCTCAAGTAAATGTTCTCAGGATTGCCTTCTATACTGTTGTCTGTTTGTTATTAAAAGATTAGCAAAAAGAGCAAGTTTAGTTAGAGACAATCTGTTTTGTTTTTTTAAAATAACCATCTCGCTGTTCTGGCGTAACATCTAGTTCTTACAGTTTCTAAAACACAATGTTATCAAGACACATGTGCTTCCTGCGGAGATAATATTGCAGAAGAACATTTTTCACATCAGCCATTTCTAGAATGAGCTTTGAGACAATCAACAGATAAATCAGCTATTAAAACTATCCTTAACTTTGGTGGGGCTTGTGCCACTAGACCAATGAGAACGAGATTGCCTGACACTAGTCAGCCGTGGATCCGGTGATTTGACAACATAAAATTGTTCCGTTTTCAAAGAACTGTAGGTTTCAGCCTCTAATTACAACTTCTGTTGTTATGCCAGGGAACCAGTGTGAATATTATGACAGCAGATTATGTGTCTCCTCTCCATGAAGCTTGCCTAGGGGGAAATTCTGCTTGTGCCAGCGTTTTGTTGAAACATGGGGCCCATGTAAGTATCTAAATTGGACTGGGGTTTTGGTACATGCAAAAAGAAGAAGAAAGAATTGTCAAGCACATCAGTCCTTAATGGGTTTTTTTTATCATGGATCCCATTTAAATATTATTTGTTCCTGGTGACTGCCAAGTCTAAAGATTTAAATATTTGTTTAAGGTTATTTAAATAAATATTAATGTATCAAAGATCTTCTTATTTGAAGAGAAGGGAGAACTAAGGAAAAGCAAACACACCTAGCATAGTATTTTTAATTATTTATTTTTAATTGGGTTGATTCCATACAACAGACATGATCATAATCATCATCAAAACTATCATCATTATCATCAGTACCTGAACACCGCACTATGACCTAACATTTCTTGTTTGTTTTAATTAATTAATGAGAAGGCTGGCACTTCATTTCACTTCCAATCCTTGTTGTATTGGGTTTAATAACCAAACCTTGAATTTTAACTGTAAAAGCTCAAACCTTTGTGGATCTCTTGTGGGGGCATCATGTCATCCCATAGAGGGATATTTGTGGACCACAGGTCAAGAACCACTATGCTAGAAGGGTCTTTGATAGCTCACAAAAATGAGGCAACCCAAAACTACCATCCCACCCTGTTTTGGCATTTTCTGATGTTGCGGGAATATCCTGCTTGGCAACAGGACAATAACTTAAAATGTTGATTAGAATTAAAGTTGTGAATTTTCATGTTCTGTCTATAGTATCTTGGGTATTTGGTAGGCACAGTTAATTTCAGAAAAGAGAATTATCTGAGCAAATCATGCCTTCTGATGCTAAATCTGGAGGAACTGAGTATGATTATTTTACAGTATGAAAACCACATTTAGATTATGCTCACAAATACTCAATAATGTTTTTGAGGCTGAGCCTTAACATGGAAAAGGGGTAAAACGTTATAACTCATTTTAAATTTAAAAGTTCGTATAGTGGTTTTTGTTTTCCCCCCCCCCTTCATTTGTCAAAGCTTTTCACCATTTATGGTACGGAGATGAGTCTAATAAACATGATGTTGCTGTTTCCCCAGTTTAAGTCCACTATTTGTTTGTTTGTTTGTTTGAAACAATACACATTACTTCTTTCAGGTAAACACTGCTACAATTGACTGGAACACACCTTTGTTCAACGCTTGCATCAGTGGCAGTGCAGACTGTGTGAATTTGTTACTGGAACATGGAGCCAGCCCGCATCCAATGTGTGATCTGGCATCACCTGTCCATGAAGCTGCTAAGAGGGGTAAGCCTATGAAAAAATGTCCATTCGTGATAATAGGAAGTGTTTTACTGAAAGAAGAAAGAGGTGTTGCATTCGTTGTTTGAAACCTGAAAATAGGATTTGTACCATGCACCAGTTATGACCAAAGTGCATAATACAACCTGAAAGCCAGAAATGCCTCCCCAGTTCCTTGAAGACCATCCCAAATTGGGAAAGAGGAGCACAGTGACTTACCACATGGTGAATCTGTGGCTTTGGATGAAATGAAGTGTTATATTGTGGATGTTTTTGTCATGGTTGTGACCTGGCATCTCTTTCGCAGAAGCTTGCTCAGCTTGGCCTGGCCTCTTGAGGAAGTGTGAACCACTGGTCAAACCTAGGTTTAACTGTCTGGAGAAACCCTGAATTAGGTTTCACACCAGTTTGGGGGAGGCATATTTATTCTGTTCTGTGGTCCAGCAGGGTCAGCCTTTCTCAGAAGCTTCATCCTCCCCACTTACCCTCCTTTTAAGATGTATTGGCTTCAGAGTCTAGATTGTGTAACAGATTTTGTGAGTGCTTTTGTGAATAGGTGCGTTGGTCAGTGCCTGCATCTGGACCAATGTGGATTCCAGGCCAATCTGCAGCTGTAACCAATAAAAATTATCTCCTATCCATAAATCTTGGTGTGTTATTTCAAGCAGAGTGAAGGTCATATCTAAGCATTCAATGGCTATTTCTGCTCCCAGAAGCCTCACTGTGTTCCCCAAGTCTTACCATCACCCTCTCCCCAAGTCTCTTGCTAATGTTCTTGCTAATTCAAGGGCTGCTCATTTAAGGCCCCTTCTACACTGCCATATATCCCAGGATTTGATCCTAGATTATCTGATTATCCCAGATTATATGGCAGTGGAGACTCATATAATTCAGTTCAAAACAGATAATCTGGGATCAGATCCTGGGATATGGGGCAGTATAGATCCAACCTTAGGCCCCTTCTGCACTGCCATATAAAATCCAGACTAGCTGCTTTGTACTGGATTATATGGCAATGTAGACTCATATAATCCAGCTCATAGCAGAAAATCCGGATTCTCTGCTTTGAAAATCTGGATTATGTGGCGGTGTAGAAAAGGACCCTTAGTCACTGGGGTTGAAAATCTTGTGTAATACTTAACAATTGTAACTTGATTTAATTCTTCTTCTAGTGGCCATGTTGTAAAGGAGGATGAGAGGGGAATCACGAGGAACACTAAACCATCTTTAGTTATATAGGTGAATGCAACCTCTATCCATCACTGCTTTTTAAGAGAACAATCCCAGCCTGTTGTTTAGGGATGGCCGGGAAAGACAACATTAGTGTAATATTACTACACTAAACTAATTTGAAAAACCACTGAATCTACATATTATTAACTGCTGTATTTCTGGGTGATAGTATTTAATTATCCAGTGTGTTTAAATTGTTTTTTAACTCTATGGAATCCTTTTAACAGGTCACACCAAATGTGTAGAATCCCTTGTATCTCATGGAGTCGATATTGATCACAACATAAAACACCTTGGTACTCCACTTTATGTCGCTTGTGAGAACCAGCAAGTGGAATGTGCAAAAAAATTACTTGAATCAGGTAATTTTTAACAAGTTATATCTTATGTACTGCCAACAAATTCATTCCCCTGAACATGAATACTTTTTTAGTCAAAGGACCATTTAACAGTCATGGCTTTTGACTAGGAAACCTGGAAACTACAGTCAACCCCCTCCACATTGAATATTGATTCATACGTTCTCTCTTGGAATCTGTAGGTCCTTCAGTGCAATTTTATGGTCAACTTCTTCTGGAGCATCGATTTTTAGACAGAATACTTCTCTAGGCAATTGTACAACCTCCAGAGTAATCCTGTGGTTGACAACTAGTAAAAGTTGATCATAGAGTCATACCAGAGGGCCTACTATATATTGTTTCCAAATGCTGAAAGGTCTTTGGTATTGTCTGCTAGTCCATTCACACAGATTCAGCATCCACAATACTTTGTCTATATGGCTCGTTATAAAAAACAGACAGGAATCCACTTTCAGTTGTAATGTACCATGGATAATGAGATTTGGATTGTGATTCAATGATGAGACGTTGTGAATGATTTAGTATAACTGTATTATTGATAGTGTCGTTGTTTACTGTTGATGTGATATTGCTTATGTTGTAAATTGTACCTGGTTTTATATGTTGTACACCGCCGTGAGTCGCCCTAGGGCTGAGAACGGCGGTCTACAAGTGCAGTAAATAAATAAATAAATAAATAAATAATAAATACTTGAGTATAAGCCAAGTTTTTAAGCTGAAACAGCCCCCCCCCCCAGCTTATACTCAAGTTAAAGTTATTTATTATTTTATTCTGCTATTATTATTATTATTATTATTATTATTACATTTATTATTTTACTCTTTATTATTATTATAATTACATTATTTCACTCTATTATCTTATTACATGTATTAATTTACTCTATTTATTATTATTATTGCATTTATTATTTTACTCTTATTTATTAATATTATTATTATATTTCTTTTATTTTACTCTATTATATTATTAAACTTATTATTTTACTCTATTATTATCAGGATATGTAAGCACATTTAATTTGAAGAAGATCAGAATAAGGGTTTAATCGGAGTTGGACAGTCTTATCTTAAATTACAGTTTTATGTAGATATTGAAAAAACATTTAACCTACTGATGCCTCAATTAATGTAATTTTATTGGTATCTATTTTTCTTTTGAAATTTACCAGTAGCTGCTGCATTTTCCACCCTATATGCTAGAGTCAATATGTTTTCCCAGTTTTTTGTGGTAAATTTAGGTGCCTTGGCTTATATTCAGGTCAGCTTATACTTGTGTATATATGATATTTAGAAGATTATGTGGTCGTTCAATGATCCCTGAGGATCTTTGGGAAATTCCAGTTATTATTTATTTATTTTAATGCTTTCTTTGTTGCAGGGGCAAGTGCAAACACAGGGAAAGGTCTAGAGTCCCCTCTCCATGTGGCTGCTCAAACCTCCAATGCTGATATGGTGAATTTGCTTCTTGACTTTGGAGCAAACACAAGGGCCAGGAATGCTGAGGGGAAAAAGCCAACAGAGCTGGTTTCACCAAGCAGCCCAGTTGCACAGATATTTCTGCAGAGAGAAGGTGCCCATTAATCTTTGTTTTCTTCAAAACCAAAGTATATAATGAAGCTGAAGCAGCCTTTGAAAGGACTTTCTCCCCTCTGTTTCGTTGTTAAATCTGGCAGCGCCAATGTTTGTCATTATGTGCTGAAAGAAAATCCCCTGTAAAGCTCACCATTTAGTCATGGCTGCTGATGTTGCAAGTTTGTTTTTGATGTTATAAATTAACAATGGGAGCATACATGGAGATTGAGACACATCCAAGTACATCTCCGTGGGATCCGGATCTGAGAAGAAAATGGAACAAGGTGTTTTTCTAAGTATGAAGCCTTGATTGTTAATATAATCGTAATCTATGACTGAGTTGTAACATGATACTGAAATATTACAGTGGGAATGTGTTAGGTAGAAGAAAACCATATAGCCACATATTTAAGAGTATATGTGAATAGAAACTTGTTGTAAAACTGACTGGTAACACCTTTCCATACAGTTATGCTCAGAAAATACATTGTATGCCCACCAAAATAGACTTGTGTGGTTTGCTGTACACACAGTGTATGATGCATATGAAGGTAGTGAGGTTTGTTTATTTCTTTTATTTTAAAAAACCCTCTAGTTCAATGGTTCTCAACCTGTGGGTCCCCAGATGTTTTGGTCTTCAACTTCCAGAAGTCCTAGCAGCTGATAAACTGGCTGGGATTTCTGGGAGTTGTAGGCCAAAACATCTGGGGACCCACAGGTTGAGAACCACTACTCTTGTTTGTGTATGTGTGATATAAAATAGCTTGACCATTTGTTATGCAGGGACACCTTAGTCAACAAAGAAACTTCTCATTGTCTTTTTGTGCCTTCCCTGACCCTTTCATCCATTTCCTCTGTCTAGATGATTTTTTTTAGCAGCATCAGCATTGAGAGGATGGTAAGAGATAGCTGAAGTTACACAGGCTTTTAAAATTAGACTTTGGCAGCATGTCTGCAGTAGAAAATGCAAACAAACTTGATATGGGGAAAATGGGATTCTGCTCTGACTTGTTTTCCTGTAGGTGTGGGTCACAGCCTACAACAGGGAAGGTGAACAACAGCTTGCCATAATAATAATAATAATAATAATAATAATAATAATAATAATAATAATAATTTTATACTGAACCACCATCTCCCCAATGGGGACTTGGGGTGGCTTACATGAAGCCAGGCCCGGACAACATATTACAACAAAATAAAACCAAAACATAAGCAATATGCAACAGCATCAAAATTACATTAAAAACATATGAATACAGTAACAAAATACCATTACAATAAACACATCACATCCTGCCACATGTGCAGGATTAAATTTAAAAAAAACTCGAATGAGATAAGAAGAGGAGCAAGTTATTTGCAGGGAGCTCATAAAGAAACACAGGGTTGTGAAACCAAACTTCCCATTAGGGGGGCATGTACCCCAGTGACAGAAATGTTGAGGGGAGCAGTAGTGTCATGTTGTACACCTACTCGCCAAATGCACAGCAGAAGAGCCAGGTTTTAAGGTTCTTTTTAAAGGTTTCTAGTGTAGGAGCTTTCCTGATTTCTCCATGTAATGAGTTCCAGAGTCGGGGAGCCACAGAGGAGAAGGCTTTCTTTGCTGAGCATGCATAATCCCTTGCTGAGCACGCATGAATAGAAAAACAGAGAAAATACAGATAAATCTGTGTCATTAGCCATATCTACCATAGATATGGCCACCAAAAATGAAAACCAAAAGAAAAGGAGGTTAATGAAAGGAAAAAACTCATTTCTAGATGGCTTTTGGAAGCGGCTTTTGAGTGGTTTCTGTAACATCCTGTGTTTTTGTTTTGTTGTGGAAGCCTGATTTTATTTGTGTTTCTCATTTCACACCTACATATTGCTAGTTTTGAATAAAGAGTTTGTGGAAACAAACTTCTTTTTTGTGATGTACAAACTTATCCTTAATCTTTTCATGTTATTTTTACCTCTGATGCCAGGCTTTCTGTTAAAAAAGTAACACCCAAGAACAGACTTACTTTGTTAGCTAAGGTATACCTGTATAACAGGAAGATCAAACTCATTTTGACTGAGTGCCACATCAGCCTTATGGTTGTCTTCAAAGGGCCAGTTGTAATTGTAAGACTGTATAAATGTAACTACGTTGTCCTGGCATTGAACGCCTTGCAGACTCAACCCACAGGCATTGCATTTGACAGAAGTACTGTATAGTCTTGATAAAATAACCATAGATTACCCTAGTCAGGATTGTGCATGTGGTAACATTTAGTTTCCAAAGTATAAATATGCATAGCCTACCACTTGCCAATTGGAGCCCCTGGTGGTACAATGGGTTAAACCCTTGTGCCGGCAGGAGTGCTGACCGAAAAGTCGGTGGTTCGAATCCTGAGAGTGGGGTAAGCTCCCGTCTGTCAGCTCCAGCTACTCATGCGGTGACATGAGAAAAGCCTCCCACGAGATGGGAAAACATCCAAGCATCCCCTGGGCAACATCCTTGCAGATGGCCAATTCTCTCACATCAGAAGTGACTTGCAGTTTCTGAAGTCATTCTTGACACGAAAAAAAAACTTGCCAATTTTACATTTCTATTAAACTCTTGCAAAATACATTGAAAATTTTATCAACACAAGTTTGACCAATAAAAGAATTACTGAAATTCTGTTAGTCATTGCTGCTTATCAAGGTTTGTGAGATTCTCTTAGTTCATCTCACAGTAGCTGCTGAACAGTATACTAGCTAATTAGAACTAAATGGTGCAGATGAGTGGCTGTACATAGATCAATTGAGTTATAAATGAGATGTTGATTTTGGGTAGGAGTTCTGAATTCCTGTTATGGTACACTCATCTCTCTCTCTCTCTCTCTCTCTATATATATATATATATATGAGAAGAAATGTTTGGGAAATACACTATGTTTACATTCCAGTGCCGTGTCTTATGGCAGTTTCCTCTGTTTATATTTGGCAATGTATCCAAAAGATAATTTTATTTACATGAAATTTCTGTCCACTTTCCATTGCGATGATAGGATTCTTGATCCATTAGCTGCTGCAGAGATTGCATGCTGTACTGATTGTGCTGAAGTTTGTTGGACGGGATTTCCCCTTTTCTGTTCATATCGGGTTTAACGGCCATTTGTGCTCATCCAGTTCTACTTCTGCTTTACATCAAAGAGGAGATAATGCTGCTGTGATTACAAATGGAAGCAAAATACTGTGATGGCAAAATAACAATTGTGTCTTTGTTATTGTTTTAGAATAGATTTCTATTGAGTAAATGTTTTCCTATCTCACTTAATTGCTGTGTTTTTCTTGTCGCCTCATCTTCTTGTAGAACAGTAATTTGATCTTGACCTTCTCATATTATCTTTATGTTGGGATGATCAAGGGCAAGCCAATCTATGAGGCCTGAAAGCTTTCAAATATCGTGGGAGACCTGAGCAGTAAAAAATTGTTTTGTTCATGTGACTCATCAGAGTTATAAAAAATTAAAGCTTCCCTTATTATACAGATTATGGTTATGGAAAAGCAGTATTAATAATAATATCTTGCTTGTTTCTTTGGCACCCCTCTCCCCCTTTTCCAGGACCTTTCTCTTTGATGCAGTTATGCCGCTTATGCATATGGAGATACTTGGGATCCAAACAACAACAAAGAATAAACCAACTTCAGTTGCCTGATGAGCTGAAACGGTTTCTCTTGTATATTTAAAGGTTTTATATTTCCAAGTTCTTATTAAAGTTTTATTTCTTATCCTTGTGTATTTGTTTGATAGATATTACAAATGCCAAAGCTGGGTTTTCACTAATTGTATATGAGACTAACAGGCTTTTCATATTCACGGATTCTACACACATGGATTGCACCACCCATTGCTTGAAATATTTTTTAAAATCCCCAAAGCAAACCCTGATTTTGTATTCTATATAGTGGATACCATTTTTATAATGCTATTTAATATATTGGGTCATGAGAATCCATTAATTTTGGGATTCACAAGGGATCCTTGAATACCAAGGACCTACTGTATACAATTCTCTCTCTGGCCCCATCCACACTGCCATATAATGCAGTTTGAACTGCATTATAATGGTTATTGCAGACTGAACTGCATTGAACTGGACTATATGTGTCTACACTACGGTATAATCCAGTTCTATGTTAATATGTTTTCTGAAACTGCATTTATGGCAGTGTAATTGAGGCCTCCATCTCTCTTTGGCATGTCCAAATATTGGGTGAGAAGAACATAGAAAAATCAATTTTCTTCCACAATAAGGAGAAAACTGCAAATTAGTTATTCTTGTACTTCAGGATGAAAATGTCAAATATTTACATCTTCAATATGTTAGGGTGGAGGGAGAGCTTTTAACTATTTAAACATCATACATTTCTATGCTTTCCATAGCAACACCTGTAGAGAAATGAACATCCAACCAGGTATTTTTAAAGATGACAAGTATCACAATAGTCGGTTCATTTGCAGAACTTCTCTCTTTATTCTATTTGAAGCAAGTAAGTACTTGAGAGTGCATTGTACAATAACCAAAAAGGTATTAGCTGCCATTGAACCAACCCTGACTTTTGGCACCTCTGAATGAGAAACATCCAAATCTCTGTTATCAAAGGCCCTGCTAAGATCTTGCAAACTCAAGGCCATGGCTTCCTTGGTCAAGTCCATCCATGGCAAATGTACATTTCCTCTTTTTCTACTTCGCTCCAACCAGCATTATTCTCTTTTTCTGAGTTTTATCTTCCTTTGATACATCAAAGTATGGCTTTCTAAAAACCTGAACTTTTAATCTGGACCAGCAGGTGGGGCGCTTGTCTCTTAAATAATAAAGAATATTTTTTTTTCCAGAAATTTCCATTCCTTCACACCCAATTCACATGGAAAGTCAATAACAATTTGTGATTGTTTGATCTCAGCAGGCTAATATGCCAAAGCATAAGGAAGTACAGCTTTTTTTATTACTTTCTATTATCCTAAGTTTTTTTTCAAGAGTGATGATGGCAATTTCCCATTACAGTTAGCCAAGTTCCTTTATTATATTGTCAATAGGAGTTGAAAAGATTTTAAAATTCTAAATGTGTCAATGGGAAACTTTTCACTCAGTTTACAGTCATGGGCCAGGATTCATGGTACCCAAAAATTCTGCTGGATCCTGTTGATTCCCCTTCACTCCTGTCCTCTGAAATCTGGTGCAAGAAATGTAAAGACACTAGGCATGTGTTATCAATTTAAAAATGGTTTCAAATGTCATTACAAAATTAGAGGGCACTGGCGTTTCAATGTATTGTCGAAGGCTTTCATGGCTGGAATCACTAGGTTCTTGTGGGTTTTTTCGGGCTATAGGGCCATGTTCTAGAGGCATTTCTCCTGACGTTTCACCTGCATCTATGGCAAGCATCCTCAGAGGTAGTGAGGTCTGTTGGAATTAGGACAATGGGTTTATATATCTGTGGAATGGCTGGGGTGGGGCAAAGAGCCAGATTTTGTTCATTTTCATGGTCTCTTCCTTTCTATTGAAATTGTCCACATGCTTGTGGATTTCAGTGGCTTCTCTGTGTAGTCTGACATGGTGGTTGTTGGTGTGGTCCAGCATTTCTGTGTTCTCAAATAATATGCTGTGTCCAGGCTGGTTCATCAGGTGCTCTGCTATGGCTGACTTCTCTGGTTGAAGTAGTCTGCAGTGCCTTTCATGTTCCTTGATTCGTGTTTGGGCAATTCTGCGTTTGGTGGTCCCTATGTAGACTTGTCCACAGCTGCATGGTATACGGTAGACTCCTGCAGAGGTGAGAGGATCCCTCTTGTCCTTTGCTGAACGTAGCATTTGTTGGATTTTCTTGGTGGGTTTGTAGATTGTTTGTATGTTGTGTTTCCTCATCAGCTTCCCTATCCGGTCAGTGGTTCCCTTGATGTATGGCAGGAACACTTTTCCTCTGGGTGGATCTTCATCTTTACTCTCGTGGCTTGTTCTGGCGTTTCGTTTCTAAAGTGTTTTTAAAGGATTGTTAGTAAACTTTCAGTACCATCTCATATTAACCAATCAAACTTCCATTTAGGGATTTTAGAAGTATCAGTCTTCCTCTTTGCAGATTCAACAATTTATTGGAATTCTGGCTGGCTGCTGCTACAGAGGGAAAATAACTCCCCCCTATCCTGATTGGGGCTTTCTGATGCTAAGCAGAATTCTGGGAAATGTAGTTTAGGGCAGGCTCTTTTGGATTCTCTGGCATAGGCCTCTTTGCCTTCCCAAACTACATTTCTCAAAATTCTGTGCTTTTTCAGTCTCTTTCCCAGGAACTCTGCTTTCTCCCTGCTTCTTCCCTCTCATGGCATGAGGCCATTAATTTAAAGAGGAAAGGCAGCCTTTACTTCCTTGCAGTGAAAATGAAACTTACTTTGGGTGGCTTCCAAAATTTACAAAATGCAAACAAATAAATTTTGGGTAAGTTTCGATTCTTAAGTTTTTGGCGCAGGCCATGGTGGCGTGTCAGATATTGCATCATAAGTAGGAATTTAACAAATTTGACATAACTTATAATGACTAAAAAAAATTGCACACCCCTAAAAGACACATTTAAGCTTTCTCAGTCCTTAGGAAGTTCAGCAGTTGAGAAACTATGTCCATAGACAGAGACAGAAAGAGCATTTAAAAAACGATTGAGGATTGTATATATTGAGATTTTGGAAACTGATGAAAAGAATCCAGAAGTAATAAGTATGTGTTGTCGAAGGCTTTCTTGGCCAGAATCACTGGGTTGTTGTCAGTTTTTCAGATTGTATGGTCATATTCTTTAAGTATTCTCTCCTGATGTTTCACCTGCATCTCTGGCAGGCATCTTCAGAGGTAGTGAGGTCTGTTGGAAACTAGGAAAATTGGGTTTATATATCTGTGGAAAGTCCAGGGTGGGAGAAAGTCTTGTCTATTGGAGCTAGGTGTGAATGTTTCAATTGGCCACCTTGATTAGCATTTGATGACCTGACAGTTTTTAGGTGTGGCTTGTTACTGCCTGGGGAAATCCTTTGTCAGGCCATCAAATGCATAGTAATACAAACCTTTTGAAAAAGACCAAGTTATCCATGCTTGATTAGTCTTAAGATGGCAATCCTAAACAACATTGAAGGCAATGGGATTTACTTCTGAGTAAACTTGACTACAGTTTCTCATCTCATCCCATTGTTTTTAAGGGGCATATACATGGCTAGAACTGGGTAAACCAAGGCCACTGGTGTCGTAATCAGTTGCCAAGTGACTTGAAGAATTCTGGTAAATATTTTCTAAAATAATTTATATTCATAGCATCCTGGCAGGGCTTGTTTGCACTATATTTTAGGCTGGTGCTCTGAGCCTTGGAGACAAGGCTATACATATGCATCAATTTGGCACAGGGTGCTGAGTTAAATGATATGTAAGGATGTTGTAATGGAGGTTGCTCAGTGTGTACCATGTTACTGAGCAATCATTATGGTGGAAACTGATAAGAGATGTTTATTCTCTAAGCAGCAATTGTAGCATTAAAAGGCACTGAGGGAAAGCATTTGTTGCCTTGCTGTTAGGAATAGGTCACACAAACAGCAGCAAGAAAGGGTTTTCTGAACATTTCAATGTTCCCTTTTTATCAATAAACAGCCAAGGCTAATTTGTACATTCCAACTGGACTTCTTTTGCACCCATAATGACTATTTTTGTTATTTGAGCACTCCACTGCGGGCTCAGCACCAGCTTTAATACTGCACTAGTAATGTAGTAAATGAAACATTTGCAATACTATGATGGAGGATTGGCCAGATCACTTAGACAGTTGTTTCAGAATTTATGTTTCCCATCTGTGCAAAAACATTAAACGTTAAAAATAGAAAACAAAACTCAGAAAGTATGCAAATGCTAGCAGTGCTGTGCTGAGAGAGCGTCAGAGTAGGGTTCTTGTGGATTCGGGTCTGGCGAACAAGAGGCTGAAACATCCCCTTTATTGTATTGTCGAAGGCTTTCATGGCCGGGATCACTGGGTTGTTGTAGGTTTGTCCGGGCTATATGGCCATGTTCTGGAGGCAGTTTTTCTCCTGACGTTTCGCCTGCATCTATGGCAAGCATCCTCAGAGGTAGTGAGGTCACTACCTCTGATGATGCTTGCCATAGATGAGGGCGAAACGTCAGGAAGAAAATTGCCTCCAGAACATGGCCATATAGCCCGGAAAAACCTACAACAATCCCCTTTATTTTCAAGAAAGTTGTTTCATCAGTAATTAAATTAGTTTTCCCCCTTTGGTTTCCATATGAGAGGTCAACTCACCCTAAGGGTACCATGAGTGGTAATAACAATAGACAGCAATATGTGGCCTTCTGGTTAAATGTCACAATGAACTTGGCAATAAGACTTCCATTGATTAGAAAGAAATCCACCCCAAGGAGTGTGAGGGTTTGCCCTCAAGTCACCTGTCAATTTATGGCAATTCCATGAAATTCATAGGGTTTTCCTAGGTAAGGAATACTAAGGGGTGGTTTTGCCAATTCCTTCTTCTGAAATATTGTTCACAGAATCTGCTATGTAGGAGCTGAATATATAGTACAGTGCAGTTTCAAGTTGTATTCAATCTGAATTTGACTTAGGTTACACTTGCCAAAACATCAAACACAGTTGTTCTAGATGTACCATGCAATGTATACTTTGGTTCCATCAGGGTTTTCATTATTCCACTGAAGAAAAAAACAGGAAGCTTCCAAATGCCTATGTTATATTAGTGAGCCCTGCAAAAATTCTATGTTTTTAATTCCTCTTTTGGGAGCCTTTAAAACTATTTATTTTATTTATTTCAGATATTTGTACCCTGCCCTTCTCAACGGGGGGAGACACAGGGCGGCTTCCAGCCAGCAACAATTTGACGCCTCCAATATACACATAATAAAATACATAATAAAATCCAATAATTAGATACATTTAAAACATTAAATCGCATTAATTAAATAGATTATATGCTCGTCCAGATTTTGAATTTAGTGGACTACTCCCTGTGTGGCCAGCACACCTCTGTATGCTTGCCATACATATTCCTGCCCCAACATCCAGTCATGCCCAATGCATGTCTGGATGTAGAGGCTTTGAGCTAAATGTTTCTGACCTTGTCTTTGACCCGAGTGTCTTCCTACCTGAAGTGTGGTATTGTTGGGGTCTCCTCAAGAAATGAATGAGGGAAGAAAAGTAAAGATTATTTCCAAATGACGCTTCTGCTAAACCAGAATTAATCCAGAGTAAACTAGTATTTCCCAATTTACTCCAAAACATCTGGAAAAATCTGGACCTTAATGTAAGTCTAGTTGTGTCTGACTGAGGAGTGGCGTTCATCTCCATTGCTAAACCAAAGAGCTGGCATTTTCTGTAGACACCTCCAATGTCATGTGGCTGGCATGACTCCATGGAGAACCATTACCTTTCCGCAGAAGCGGTACCTATTGATCTATTAACATTTGCATGTTTTTGAACTGCTAGGTTGGCAGAAGCTGGGTCTAACAGCAGGAACTCACCCCTCTTTAGATTCGAACTGCCGACCTTTTGGTCAGCAAGTTCAGTAGCTCAGCAGTTTAACCTGTTGCACTACCAGGGGCCCCACAATATGTGTAGAGGATAGAATTTCAGCAGGTATTGCCTATCTAGTGGCATCCTGTAAAGGTACAAGTATCCTGTCCAGTTTCACTTGGGCAACCCCAGCTGTATAGCAACAGACAGGCCTGAGAGTCCAAATAATTGTCTGATTTATCAGACTCCATTAAGATCTGTTGTTGTGTCCATAAGGAAAAATCAGGAAATTTACTGGTAAGGTTAAAAATTATCTGTTTTCAGGGTTTTGAGGGCCCTTTACTCCACTGGGATATTCTACTTCACGCCCTTTAAAAAAGAAATCAGTTGATATCTTGCCATTGATTTTGACAGAAGCAGGCGTGGGTTATTACTGGTGAAAGTTCTAGCTGATGCTCAGAGAAACTAGGACTGGAAGTATTTGATGTATTTATTCTGGCACATAGATGAAGAACTCACTGAACATTTAAGAAAGTGGCACAGGAATTATCTGCAGTCAAAACTCACATATTGTGAAAAGAAAAGGGTAATGGATTACCAAATGTCAACTCTCTGCTCTGAAAAGTATTTCTTACGACAATAAAACAAGTATTCCAAACACGAATTATCACTAAAAACTAAATCCCCTTAATTCTTGTAAAGCAAAGAAGACCAATATAGAAGCTTTTGTTGTCTTTTCTTGTTTGTTTGATTGATATTGTCAGCAATATATCTGCAGACACTAGAGCGGCTTTTGTGCAAAGCTAGCTTTAAAGTATTAGAGCTGGAAAGGTTTGCATTGTTTTAACCAACTTCAGAGAATTCTTTGTGCATTGTCTACTCATGATGAGTCACAGGCAAGTGCAATATCTTGGACTCCCGTTCCCATGAGGCCTAGCCAGCTTGTTTAGTGATGAATGATAATGGGAACAGTAGTCCCTCAGCTTCTAGAAGGCTACAGGGTAAAAGATACATTTGTGATACAAATCCCACACACACAAAGCTGTGTGTGAATAGGCTCCACTCATGCCTTTAATGTGCCTCCTTATAGAAGAATGTGATAAGTGTGTGTAAAGGGACAAATTATGCACATGGTCTATATGTTGAGACACAATGAGTAGAAGCTCTCTCTTGCATTTCCCTACACATGTAGCTGAGTTATGTTCACCAACCTGATGAAGGATATTTAGGTATACTTGGTAATGACTTCCATGTTTGAAGTTTACTTCAAAATGCTCACAATTGCTGGAAATGTGAGAGACAGTTGTCTATTTCTAAAACAGAGTATTTAATAGTCACAAGCTTCAGGTGAGTAACAAGGTGTCCCACTCCACCACACACATAGGATTTAGCAGATAGATGAGGTCTGTTTACTTTTCTTTGTAAAAACATGAAGTAGGCTTATTTACAAACACTAATTGTTGTCTAATGTCTGGTTGTGAAGGGCTCTTTGAACATGGAAGAGTGAGAAGGAATTACCAATAACAAAATGAAGATTAAGAAGCTCCAACTAATTGATTAAAAAAAAAAACACGGGACCTGAGAAGATGTCCAGATACAGACCTGTTGGTCCCGGGATTTCTGCCTCCATTGTCCACACTTGCTGCTTTGTCGCGGGGTTTTGCAGCCCCCAAGATAGCGGCCATGGAACTTCTGCCTGAAATTTTGGCGGTTTTTAAAAAACGTACGATGCAAAGATACAAATCATTGTATAAGTTCTGTTCCTGGGTTATATAAGCTGCAGGGCCATCTGTGCAGACAGGGTATTTTTCTTGGGTTATATATGTCTGTTCTTGATTGCTTGTATTGTACAATGCTGACTGAGGGGCACAACTTTGTGCTGGCCAGAGAAAATGTGCCTCCCACACATTTCATGAAGTTTCTGGCACACAAAGTTTTTTTTTCTACTCAACTTTCACCTTCTTTTTGGGAATTGACCAATCAGGGACAAACATCTAAAACTCAGGAACAAATCCAGATAAAAAATCCCATGATTTCTGAGTACATTTGGCCATCTGGAGAGGCCCTGCTCATGATACCACCTGCGTCACAAGCACGTTTGGTGGGGACGAGGGACAGGGCCTTCTCTGTGGTGGCCCCCTGACTCTGGAACTCTCTCCCCAAGGACATCAGACAAGCCCCAACGTTGGCAATCTTTAGGAAGAGCCTGAAGACCTGGCTGTTCCAGTGTGCCTTTCCAGACTAGGAAACTCCCTGGCATCATGTCCTAAATGCACTTTGTTAGAGACCAGGATTGTCTGCACATTGCACCTACCTCCAAAAAACCCAAAACCCCTTTAAAAAGTAAAATAAACATGTATTTGTTTATTTATTTATTTGGGGTTCTTTTACCCCGCCCTTCTCACCCCGAAGGGGACTCAGGGCAGCTTACAAAAGCAAGGCACAATTTGATGCCTGCATCATAAAAAACAATCAAACACAAAATTACATCAATACACAGTTAACACCAAATATACATTATAACCATAAAATCAATAAAATCAATAAAACCAAATACAAACTCAGTTTCTCCTCTTACATGGTCAGCGTTCGCTACTCATAGATCTAGTTTTACGTACCACTTCATCAATCCTGCTGGTCTTACTCGCCTGGTTTAATTGCCGGAGTGCCCAAAGGCCTGGTCCCATAACCAAGTCTTCACCCTTCTCCTAAAGGCGAGGAGGGATGATGATGCCCTGATTTCCCCCGGGAGTGAGTTCCACAGGTGAGGGGCCACCACTGAGAAAGCCCTGCTCCTCGTCCCCACCAGCCTCACTTGTGACAGTGGTGGGGTCGATAGCAGGGCCTCCCCAGATGATCTCAGACTCCGAGGTGGGATGTAGAGGGAGATACGTTCGGACAGATACACTGGACCGGAACCGTACAGGGTTTTGTAGGTCAAAACCAGCACCTTGAATTGTGCTCGGAACTGAATCGGCAGCCAGTGGAGCTGGCACAGCAGGGGGGTGGTATGTTCCCTGTATGTCACTCCGGTGAGCAATCTGGCTGCCGCTCACTGGACTAGTTGAAGTTTCCGAACAGTCTTTAAGGGCAACCCCACATAGAGCGCATTGCAGTAGTCTATTCAGGATGTAACAAGAGCGTGGACCACCGTGGCCAGATCAGACTTCCCGAGGTACGGGCGCAACTGGTGCACAAGTTTTAATTGCGCAAAAGCTCTCCCGGCCACCGCTGAGACCTGGGGTTCCAGGCTCAGCGATGAGTCCAGGATCACTCCCAAGCTGCGAACCTGCGTCTTCAGGGGGAGTGTAACCCCGTCCAGCACAGGCTGTAACCCTATACCCTGTTCGGCCTTACGACTGACCAGTAGGACCTCTGTCTTGTCTGGATTCAATTTCAATTTGTTAGCTCTCATCCAGTCCGACACAGCAGCTAGACACCGATTCAAGGTCTGGACAGCCTCCTTGGTGACAGGTGAGAAGGAGTGACAGATCTGGACATCATCTGCATAGAGATAACATCTCAGTCCAAAACTCCGAATGATCTCCCCCAGCGGCTTCATGTAGATGTTAAATAACATTGGGGACAGAATCGAACCCTGTGGGACTCCACACAACAACGGTTGTGGGGCCGAACAGGTGTCACCCAGTAACACCTTCTGGGACCGTCCCTCAAAAAATGACTGGAGCCACTGCAAAGCAGTACTCCCAAGACCCATGACCACGAGGCGTCCCAGAAGGATACCGTGATCGACGGTATCGAAGGCCGCTGAGAGGTCCAGCAGAACTAACAGGGACACACTCCCCCTGTCCAGCTCCCTGCGAAGATCATCTACCAAGGCGACCAAGGCTGTTTCCGTTCCATGTCCCGGTCTAAAGCCAGACTGTGCCGGATCAAGATAATCAGTGTCTACCAGAAATCCCTGGAGTTGTACTGCCACCACACGTTCCAGGACTTTGCCCAAATAGGGGAGATTGGAAACTGGCCGATAGTTGTCTAATTGAGTAGGGTCCAATGATGGTTTTTTCAACAGCGGTTTGATAATAGCTTGTTTTAAGCTCGCTGGAATCTTGCCCTCCTGTAAGGAGGCATTAACCACCACCATCACCCACTCTGCCAAACCCCCTCTGGCTTCTTTTATCAGCCAGGATGGACAGGGGTCTAGGATGCATGTGGTGGGTCGCACCTCTCCAAGGATCCTGTCCACATCCTCAAGCTGAACCAATTGAAATGAATCCAACAAAACCTGACAAGCAGATGCTCTCGTTACATTCTCAGAGACTGCAGGTAAAGTGGTGTCAAAAACCGACCGAATCCGCACAATTTTATCTGCGAAAAATCGAGCAAACGCTTCACAGCGAGCTCCAGAGCTGTCAGGGATCTCGCTTTTCGGTGGGTTTAACAGACCCCTGACAACTCGGAAGACCTCAGCTGGACGATTCTTCGCAGATGCAATATTGGCAGCAAAAGATGTTTTTTGTGCTGCCGCTATTGCCACATCGTAGGACCTTAGAAAGGCATTCAGATGTGTTTGGGCTGATTTGGTCGGACTCCTGCGCCACACGCGCTCTAGCCACCTTTTCTTTCGCTTCATTGCTGCCAGCTCCTCAGTAAACCAAGAGGCCGGGTTAGCTCGGTTACTCGAAAGGGGGCGTTCCGGAGCGATTGTGTCGATTGCCCTAGTCATCTCGGTGTTCCAGTGAGAGACCAAGGCATCGACAGGGTCACCAGTCAAGGAGGTGGGAAACTCCTCAGGAGCCATCAGGAAACCATTTGGATCCATAAGCCTCCTGGGGCGGACCATTCTAATGGGTCCACCACCCCTGCGGAGGTTAGAAGGTACAGTAAGTCTAAACCTAATCAGGTAGTGATCGGTCCATGACAATGGAGCGATGGTCAGCTCCTCCGCTCCGACACTATCACCCCATCCCTGAGTAAAGACCAAATCCAGTGTGTGTCCGGCAGTATGGGTGGGACCAGATACTAATTGGGACAGGCCCATGGTTGTCATAGCGGCCATAAAGTCCTGAGCTGCACCTGAAAGGGGGTCTCAGCATGGACGTTGAAATCCCCCAGGACTAAAAGTCGCTGGGAGCCCAGCGCCATATCCGAGACCACACCTGCTAGCTCAGGTAAGGAGACTGTCGTGCAGCGGGGTGGTCGGTACACTAACAGAATCCCTATCCTGTCCCTGTCACCTAACCTGAAGCCGGCACATTCGAATGATGATGATTGCGGGATGGGGCGCCTGATCAGGGGGATAAAATCCTTATAGACCACTGCAACTCCTCCTCCCCGCCCTCCGGGTCTTGGTTGGTGCTGCACACAATAGCCAGGTGGGCATAGTTGGGAGAGATTCACCCCTCCCCCCTCGTCTAGCCAGGTCTCCGTTATACATGTCAGATCAGCTTGTTCTTCCTGGATTAGGTCTCGGATGATGGATGTCTTTCCATTACCCGACCTGGCATTGAGCAGCACCATCCTTAACCCAGAGGGACCACCATCCTGACATCTCAGCTGTATCTTGTCAGGAGAGTCTTTTGGAATTGCCAATACATTCTTGTTATTTTCAGGCCGAATAGTTTTTTGAGTTGTGAGATGGATAATTTTTGGAATCGCCAATGTTCTATTGAAAATTTTGGGCCGGATTTGCTTACGTCTCAGATCATTGCTATAATTTGGGTTTGTCGAATTCTTATTGTAAATTTTGGGCCGAATTGAGTGGTTTAGTCTCCTTTTCCCGTATCTCCCTCTACCCGTCACCACCTCTATAGCAGCCCCCCCACCTGTGAACCCAACTGCCCCGGGAGCATTTCCTCCCAGGTCTTCATTTGCTATCTCAGTTGCTAACATGTAATGACCGACATTGTTATAATTGTAGTTGTAAATATCTGGGACCTGTGGGTCCCGCCCTTCAATTCTTCCTAGTCCTTCCAGTGTACCACAGATCATAAAGTGCACTTGTGCGTTATTGGGGAGGACAGAAGGCTGCTGACATACGCAGCCTCCATTACAGTCTTCCTGGAATTCTCCCGCCAAAGAGAAATGACACGGCAGGAGAGAGGGGGGCAGGGGAAGCGATTTTATTCCAGATGTTCTGCTGGGCCAGTCCTGGCAGAACATCTGGATACCCACCTCAGAAAGCACATGCTTTCTGGTGTGGGTGTAGACAGGCCCCAGGAACACCCGTGTTTTTTAAACGTGGATGCTCCTGGGATAAAGGGCTGTCTGGAAGTGCCCTGGGTTATATTGATAACACGAAAGGAGTGAGCTTTGAGTGTATTGTCTTAGACTTAGTCTTAGCCACACGGGATGAAGAAAGAAAGAATGAAAAAGAAGGGAGAATAATGATGGCTGAAGACTGTGAATAAAGTATACTATTAAGACATACTGGATCTTTCTTGTGCATGAAGGGGCGGACACAAAAAAATTCACAAGAAAACAGAAGTAAACAGAATCAGCAGCACTGTCTCTAATGGGCAGTAGATTACTATGTTAATTAAAACACTTGGCTCTATGGGAATGTTATTGTATGTATTAAACATTTAATTCAAGGAAAATGCACAGAAGGGACAGCTCGTACATCCCCTGCCTTCATTTTCTAGGCTACACTTCCTATTATATCCATCAGATGGCACTCTTCTTCTTGTCTTTGTTTCATATTTCTCTTCTGGGGTCCAGGGAGATGTAAACAAAATCCCTTCAGAAGTGATAATATTAGCTTTTCTGCTAAAACAATCAGCAAATGGACTTCTCAGAGTTCAGAAGTCTTAGTGGAAAAATACCCGAGAAAATGAAGGCTTTTGCTTTACTTTCGATACATAGAGAAAGGTTTTTTTTCCAGAGCAGACAGATAACGGTATGAGACATCTTTTCAGTAAAGCAGATCCGAATGTGGGCCCCATTTACACTGCATTATATGGTCAGCGTAGTTAAACTGCATTGTCTGAGTCTTCACTGACCTTATAACGCAGTTTCAAATTGCATTATATGACAATGTAGATGGAACCACAGTCAGAGGGGACTACTTGCAGGGACATGGGTGTAGGATCATAGCCTGGAGGATAGATAGATAGATAGATAGATAGATAGATAGATAGATAGATAGATAGATAGACTGGCCGACAGATAAATAGATAGAGATAAATAGACAGATAGACCAACAGACAGACAGATAAATAGAGATAAATAGATAGATAGAAGATTCAAGTTGCAAAAATATTTTCTTTTTTAGCCAAGAATATCTCATCTTTGTGTACTGAGATGCATCTGATTGCCCCTTCCAAACATGTAAAATATTAGTATATCCTTAGGCGTATTCACTGGAAAACCAGGATTTGAATCCCTTTTCAGGCATGGAAAATCACTGGGCGACCCTAGACAAATCACATTCTCTCTGCTTCAGAGCAATTCACTTAAAAAACCCCCCACTAAGCTGAACCATTTTTCCATGATACGATTACCTTAAGTACCTTAAGTCAGAAATGAGTTGAAGACACATGAGTTGAAGACACAACAATAATGAGGCATAGTCTGTCAGGGAGAGAAAAGAGTACAATCAGCCAAAAAAATAAAATAACATAGTTTTCCTGCTGGAAGGTGGTAAGGAGGCCTAAGGAGGAAAGGGAGAAAAATATTGGGAAATATGACACATAATGCATTGTCATATGGATTATTATTTTTGTTGCTTACATATGTTGCTACAGCACTAAATACTGGAGAACATGTGGCCCTCCAGCAATTATCAGTCTCCAACTCTTGTGATTCTTCATACTGCCTATAAAATAATTATAATTAAATTATCAATAATATTGAAAACATCATGATTAAAAAGAACAACAACTATAAACAACAAGGCGCATGAAAGGCACTTTCATGTATCAGGCCTCAATTTCTTGCTGAAACAAAGTATTTCACCTGTCTACAAAAGCATTGAAAAGGATGATGCCAGTCTTTTTCTATGAAGGAAGTTTCAGAGCCTGGGATCAACCATTAAGGAGCCCTTTCCCATGTTCCCACCAGATATACCTGTGAAGTTGATATGACAGAAGAGTCTCCCCAAAAGATCTCAAGACATAGGGGGGCTCATGCAGGGACAAATGGTTTTGTTCAAAGGTGTGAATCTGAACATACCTTGTTGCACTTGAATCATTTATCTACAACATGATTTCTTTCACCTCTCTGAATCAACATTCTTTATTTGTTTATTCAACATACATCAGATGTTTCCATCAAAAAAGGTATCTCTACCAATAATAAAATGATAATTTTAAAAAAATCAGACTTAAAAACCACGATGAAAGCACATTCAGAACACAATGGAAAACACATAAATAAAAGATGCAACCAGAAGTTGAATCAATTAGATTCCTTCAGCAGAAGACCAACCTAAATCCTAAAATCCTCCCTGAATAAAATGGTCTTTGTAATCAGGAAAAAAAACAGAGTGAATTAACCGCTCCTCCCTTGCAGAGGATGCTTTCAGTCAGGGTAAAACCCACATTGAAGCAGGTTTTAAATACCCGCTTCGGTGTGGATTTTGCAGTGGTTCAGCCTGCATTTGTTCCATTGCTTGAGGTTTCAGTGTTAAATGACCAAGATCCTGCAGGCCCACAGGAGTCTGGAAATGGGGCTTTTGGACAGGAGAGTGTTGTGAGCCATGATGAAGCTAAGGATTAGATGTGCCTGTACAGACAGAGAAAAAGGCGGACAGACTTGTGTTCAGTTTCCCAAGGGAGTCAAGGTCGGAATATGAAAGGAATGTTTTAATTGGGGATCCAGGGGAGGAGGCCTATTTCGATAGAAGGAGCAAGATTTGTCAACAAAGACATCTGGACAGAAAGAGGCGTCACTCTCAAAGACTAATTGACAAGAGGGTTCCTCCCAAGGCTCCTCAAGGGAAAAGGCATGGGTTTTTGACTATATATGAGGGCAACTGAGATTGTGCCTTCCGAGAACCAATGTTTGGTTTAAGCATCAATTCTTTCTCGTGTTCAAGATTTGTGTGCCTTGGATTTACAATCATGTTGATGTTCCTGTATCTTTTAATGCCTTGGATTCAATGCTCAAGTTTTGCTCCTGTATTTTCATGTCTCTGGGTTTTGCTGTCCTGGAGTATTTTGGAATTACAGGCTCTTGTTACTTTTGGTTCTTGTCATGTTTTTGGACTTTCCTGTTTCCTGAGATTGGTGTTTGGATTCTTGTTTCCCATGTTTAAGTGACTCTTTTTATGGACAATACTTTATAGTACTTTTGATCATTTTTATTCTTTTGCTGAAGCTATTTTATTTCTTTAAAAAACTGCTTTGCTTATACTGAACTCTGGTGTGTGACATTGGCTCAGAGGTGTTTTCCCAGCCCTGGAGTGTGACAGGTTTTTGTCCCCACAAGGATCCTTGAACCTAGGCTTTCCCAGGCAGAGTGTGTACATGCCATCCCGGTAACTATTGGGATGGCACCCACACATCCAGAAGTCCCCCAAAAGAAGCCCTAAAAATTTAAAGCAACTTACCCGGTCATAATTAAGGTAGCCCTAGAGTACCCCCCCCCCCAATCTTCTGGTGCATCATTTCTATGTACCAGGAGAATTTCAGGACTAACTTAATGGTGGTTGGGTGAGCTGTTTTAAATTTTAACGGCCTATTTTGATGTTTGGGGGAAGGGGGTGGGTGCCCGTTCGGTTTTCCAGGCTCCTGGAGCCTGAAAAACCGAGACACAGGGCCCACACCTGGTAAGGCCCAGATCTTACCTAAGATCCAGGTCTTACCAGGTATTTAATTAATCCAGAACAACGCAGAAGGCCTGTATGGAAGGGCCCAGAGTTTTCCAGAGCAACCATTAAGAAGACTCCCTCATGTCGCTGTATGACAATCAGATATGACTTTGATGATGGCAAGACTGAGGAGAGAGCCTGCCCCCAAGACGGTAAAATCCTGGCAGGATCATATCAGAGATATTCTTGACAGAAAGGTCTGAGAGTATGACCTAGTAGCAATTCCTGGTATTCAGATCTATCTAACTGATAGCACTTTGAAAAGCAGTAATGTGCAGTTTCCTTTACAGATAAATAATAGCTGCCAATCACAGCACACAGTAAGGTTATTGTAAAGATGGAACTGACATGCAGACAACATATGCATTTCACATAGTAGCTTTGCCATGTCATTTAGAAACTAAAATCATAACAAGTTCTTTAGAAAGTAAACTACAGCCAAATCAAAAATTTCCTTGGCACTTCTTAAATACTATATGCATTTGAGCAAGATTAAGTGAACTCCTATGACATCGCTTAGTCTTTTGCAAGTTCATTTTGAAATCATATAGCAAACTTCTTTGTAATGTATGATATGCCTAGAGAAGAAGACCTAGCAAAATTGCTCTTTTACACTATAAAAATGCATTGACAGTCCATGTTTGAATGAAACTTGGTTTCTTAAGCTCTCCCTTCTTTTTCTGATGTTATTTCACATTTTACTTGACAGTAGTTTAAGAGGATGGACTCTTAACCTAAACTTTAAGAAAGACTTTGGTAAAAGTTGAGAAGAAAAAGATACATTAAATGTGTGAAGGATTTTGCCTGTGTGTGAGACATTTGAAGTAACACAGAGCAAGAGTGGGCAATTTGAGGTTCTTCAAATCCATGGCCTGGAATTCCTACCATCCTTCACTGCTGGCTACAATAAGGTCTTTATTCAGAACTCATTTCTTGAAATACAATGCATAGTCTATTTATTTCACCATCCACCTCATGACACATAATGATGACCTAAATCCAATTGTTTGAGGAGCCTCCCTCAAACAATTGTTGAATACTGTTTCTATAAATTCCTTTAATTTTGTGGAGCTACTCTGCCTGGGACAATTGGATTTAAGCCATAAATATCACTAATGATCAGACCACTCAAGCTATTTTTTAACATTTTTTTTTAGTTCTGCAGGTCCTAACTCAAATGTATTTCTTTTTAAAGATAAGATATCCATTATTGTACAGGTTGAGTACAATATGCATTATCCAAAATTATCCACATAGGTGACTAAGATAGTAACACCTTTGCTTTATGGTGGTATAATGTCCACAAACGTTTTTTCATGCTCAATTATTTTTAAAATATTGGGTATTAAATTACCTTCAGGTTATGTGTATAAGCTATATATGAAAGAAAAATGAATTTAGTATTTAGACTTCTATTCCGTCTCCAAAATTATGATATTATTATATGCAAGTATTCCACCTCCCCCCCACCCCCAAATAAACCACAAAATAAGGAACGTTTCTGGTCCCAAGCATTTTGGATAAGGGACGCTCCCCTTAGGCCATGGACTGGATTGTTTTACAAATATGCCAGGAATAGAATACGATACTGTCTTTCACCACATAAGAAGCTATATGTTTTGATTTCCAACATGAAAATAAATTATTAAATACATTATTCTCAATAATACACAACTAGTAGGAGCCAGAATTCAAAACTGACTAAGTAAAATATATATTTATTGTTGGACTATATGTCCCAGAATTGCACAAACCACATGACCAACGAGTAGATAATGGCCATTCTTTGTCAGCTGCTCGTGGTGAATATAGACAATGAAAATCCTGCAGCTTCTCTCCTCTGCACACTTGGGAACATAATGGTTTGTCTCTCACCTCCTAAATATGGAATATCCTCTTCAGACAGACGTGCCTAGTGTCAAATAACTCTAATGTTATTGGGATTCGAGGTGCATTGTATGCTATTTTACTATAAACATTTGTAGGCTTCTCAGCCCCCTTCCACACAGCTGAATAAAATCCCATGTTATCTGCTTTGAACTGGGATATATGGCAGTGTGGACTCAGATATTCCAGTTCAGAGCAGATATTGTGAGATTTTCTGCTGTGATATTCTTGGTTATACGGCTGTGTGGAAGGGCCCTTAGTCTAAGCTTTAATTCCAAATGTTCTATTTCTGCTGCTGTTTTCCTGCTGCTCTCTTTAGATTTCTTATTTTATTATATTGTTTAGGATTTTTATTGGTTTTACAAAAATGTATTTTAATGCATTTGTTTTCAGTGTTGTTTAATTGTATTTCTGGGTTTTTTAAAAAACAAAGTTGCTTTAAAAATTTCTGGCAGTACTTATAACAACAGCAACATCAAATTACTTTATTTATTTATTTTAAAAAATAATATTTTTTAAAATCCAAAAAACCCCCAATGTTTATTTTTATAAAACTATTTAGCAAACATAACACAAACAAGGATGCATACCTACACAACAGGGAAAAAAACTAACAAACAGAAAAACAAACAGAAAAACATCTACAACTAATCTCTCACTCTCTGCATGCTGATTTTTATCTCTATTTACTCGAGTTCCTTTAAATGCTGTTATATAATCACCCTTCTACTTTTAATAACATTCTACTAATTCCTAAAACCCACAAGAAAGAAATACCCCTCCTTAATATAACTAGTAAATTAATAAGTCCCAATCTTGCTTCTAGTTGGACATATATTTCCCTTCATCTTCTTAGTTAATTTGTCCATCTCAACAGCTTCATGAATCTTCATCAGATGTTGTCATCATTCTTTGTCTTCCATTCTTCTCCAATACAATCAATTGATAAAGACTTAGATCACCAATCTGCCATCTGATAAGGTTCAGAATGGTTTCTGACTTGTGTGTTAAATTTGATAAGCATGCTATTATATTACACTGTTTAAGTAATCCCAAGGAACTAATGTCTAGGGGTGAAGGAGAAATAGGAGAGAGAGAAAAGCACATTCTCATTAATGATACAGAGAAGCTAGATTGCAACAGAGTATGTTGGGATCTTTGGTTTATGAGAAGCCATTTTCATAATAAATTACCTTGCAATTATATAGCAACTTCCTAAACTATCAATTTAGAGAAGAAGAGACTATTATGCGAGCGTAGTATGTTATTTACAGATAAAGACAAAATTTTAATTGTGTTCAAGACACATACAGCTGACTCAGTAATTGAATGATTCATTCCCTAAATGTTTTGAGACCACTCTCAGCTTTTAAGCAAGGTGGCAATTATAATTTAAGTTGTTTGGAAAAACCAGGAAGTCATTAGTATATATCAACAAGTAATTGCTAAGGGTTTGCCAACAAATGGTCATGGATAATAATATAAGGTTATAAATATGCTATGACTCTCCCTGAAGGCCCCTGGAGAGATTTACAATTACTTTCCATTAGCCAGAGGATGAGATGGAAACGCTGTTCCCTACCATGTCTCATAGCAACAAGGTTCACGGGAAACTCTGTCTCATGGCAGCTATGTTGCATTGGAGGATGTAGCAGGTTCCAGTTTATGACAAGAGTGCAAAATAGTGACATCTGAGAAGAAAAAGGCAAGTGACACCAGTCTGAGGTTTAAAATTATTTGGCTACCTGCTTAATTCATTTGCTTTGAGACATAGACTTTAAATGTATTGGTATGCCCAGCTAAATTAGACAACTGAATAGTGAATCAACACTTGTGTAAATTGCATTGATTTAAAAAGTCCAATCCTCATTGAGACTACTGGTAGAATTTAGACTGTATATTATACCATGGTCCATTATGCCAATCTAAAGCACTTTTTCAAGTGGTTTATAATGGTGGCAGAGAAAGCCATTTCTATCACTAGAGGAAACTTCTATATTGATATCTTTGCAATTCCCAGAGACCACAAGGCAGATTTTTCTCTATTGACAAAGATGGTATTTGTGCCCATCCATCATCACAGTCATTCCAGCCATTTTATCCCCTTCCACTTGTGCCAAAAGGGATCATTGCCTCAACATCTTTTGAAATGTTGGCCTCCTCTGTCTTATGCAAGTTGAGTTTTCTGGCCATTGGAGATCAATCTCTCTCCACCTATCATAAATTATGACATTATTTGGCCTGCTGAGTAGGAAGCTGCTGCTATCCTTCTACTTGCTGTGACCTCTTCCCTTTGCAAGTAATGTGGTTGGATGGAATGGGGAAAATATTGTAGATTGCCATTCTCTGTAAACAGTTCAGATTGTGCTGTTTCTTTCATAATCTCTAAAACACAACGGGTAATAATCTTCATTATTCTGAATACGATTGTCTCAGACCAGAAGCAACTTGCAACAAAAGCAAGGTGGTGGCTGCTGAAGCTGATCAACAACTGCATTGCATCCTGTCAGATCCCCAAAATCTGGAAGAAAGCAAGAGTCATAGCCATCTTGAAATCAGGCAAAAACGGTAATGATCCAAAAAGCTATAGACCAATCTCCTTGTTGTGCAATCCTTACAAAGTTCTGGAGAGAGTCATTTTGCATAGAATTATGAGGAAAAATAGACCCATGTCTGATTAAACAGCAAGCTGGCTTCAGGAAAGGCAAAAACTGCACATCACAAGTGTTGAATCTGGATCAGCACATAGAAGATGGTTTTGAAAGGCAGCAGATTACAGGAGCTGTCTTCGTAGGCATGTCAGCAGCTTACGACACTGTAAATCACCATCTTCTCCTGAGAAAAACTTACAATATCACAAAGGACTACCACCTCACCCACTTCATGGAAAAAATTAATCTGAAACCATTAAATTGGTTGTTGTCTGCCTTCAAGTCATTTCCAACCTATGATGATCTGAAGACAAATTTATCACAGGGTTTTCTTGGCATGATTTGTTTAGAAGAGGTTTGCTGTTGTTTTCCTCTGAAGCTGAGAGAGGGTAATTTGTCCAAGATCAACCAATGGGTTTCATGTCCAAGTGAGGAGTCAAATCTTGATCTCCAGAACTGTAGTCCAATGCTCAAACTGTTGCACCATCCTCCAAACATAATAAAATAAAAAATATCTTGGCTCAATTATGTCTTTCTTTTAAAACTCACCAGCATCTTGAAATATCTGTATCATCATACACAGTACTTTGATGATTAATGATTAGAGTCTCAGTTTGAATCTTTCTATATCCCATAAAATAGATCAGTCTTACAGGTTTTGCTAGATTCCTCTCCTAGTTTATGATACAGATTGTGTAAAATTATTTGCTGAACTAGCATGTATCCTATTTCAGTTTTTCATGCAATGCTGTGTCAAATTTCCATGCTTAAATATTGACCAGTTAGAAATTTCTCAGTTGAACTTATTTTATCATTTTCAATTTTGAGCCGTTTTCATAATATTTTTTGATCTGGAAGCTCTCTGGAGTTAATTTTTGTGTGCCTCTTAGGGTGACAGGCAAAGTAGATTTGGGCACTTCATCAGTATAGCATTAGATTTAGACTATTGTGTTTTTCTTGATATATTTTACTGACTCAATATTGTTACATTCATCCTTGACAGCCAAGGAGCCACAATGGTTCATTAAATTGTCATCACAGAGCTGTAAATGTGGACTTTGAAAATATCAGACAAACAAGTATAATGAATTCAAGCCTCACTGCAAGAATTTATATTCTAAAAATGACTCTTATCTGTGGCTTTCTCTAACAAGTAGTCACATCTAGAGTTATGGATATTCTCTTAAGTGACTATTTGGAACCTACCAAAGAAATGAAATCTCGGCAGATTTGGACCAGGATTCATTATCTGCAAAAGTATTATTGTGTATTATGTGTACGTGAGAAAATTCTATTTTGGCTGATTTTTTACTTTTCAGTTAGGACATCCTTGAGCTCAACATTGATGTCAGTTCTTGTTATGAAAGTTACTCTGTGACTATAATATTTTGGACACATATTTGTCAGATTCATAATTATTCGGCAAACAGCATCCAGGGAGTTTATTCTGTCTTAGTTTTAGCAGGTGTTTATTTCCTAATACATCTGCTTGAATCATAATCTGGTCAATCAGTAACATCATTTCCTGCTCATTTTGAGATCCATTGGCATGATAGGTTTGGCACTTTCCTTATTGTCCTTCTTGACTGACTTACTTTAATATGTTCAAGGCTACTGCATGAAATATTTGCTGTCAAAGCCCATATCAGTCTATATTAGTCATGTGAACATAGCAATCAGAATGGGCTTTGTAATGCTCCTTATCATCAAAATTTCACAATTTGAGTTCCCTCCAACTGAAAATATGGAGTGCTGAGATAACACTTTAATTCAACGTAGCTGTTGAGAACTAATAAAGGGTACAAAATATATATCACTGAATTGTATGGTAAAATTATCACAGTGCAAAATCCATTGGAATGTTCTTTTCTCTGCCCAAGTGACTATTAGCTCTGTGGAGTAAAATATAATAGAGGAGAAAGGATCTCATGGTTAAAGAATTCCCTTGAAAATCAACTTTGCAAAATGTGAAGCACATTGTACATACCTGCCTGTATTGTAGCATGTTTACATTTTGGGAACGAGATGGCGGGGACCTGCCAAAAAACATCCTAAGGGCATGGCTGAGCAGGGGTCTAATTGACTTCCTGGGACAGGTAATTGATTACCTCCATTGCTCAATGTCACCTTCCCCTCCCCACTTCCATCTCCTGTACCTCCGGAGTACTGCAAAAGAATTCTGTGATTTCTGGATCCAATTTGACACCAGTTTTTGTAATGAATACAATCACCAACCTGGCCTCAAACAATTCCAGACATGTCAATGTAATAATCTGCTAAGTGAAACCAGTTTTTCCCAAACCGGTTCCAAACCAACCTGAGTGCTCAGTGTAAATGTGCCCTAAGTAGCATTATCTGGCCTTATTCTTCTCCCAGTCCTCACTTACTGGCAGCAGCTGCTGTAGTAATGAATGCCTGTTTTCCAGTTAATTGGAATCAGATAGCTGATGTGATCTTCAGTATGACGGCAAAACAAGGGTCACTATCACAATCCACCTTTTCACTAGAAATCACTTGTATGAAACTGTGGACTATTTCCATCAAGATCTTCTTCCAATTTGTTTGGAGGAACCTGAAAAAAAAAACCTCCATAATTTTAAAGGCAATTGTAATAGAAAATAAGAATAATTAAGAAGTTGTGTAGACTTTGTCAACCTAATGCCACCAAACAGAGGAGAACATAATTCCTCCTCATTATGAGGATTTAATCATGGCTCATCACTTTCAAAAGGTAGCAATCTTGACATTTACCACTAAGAAAGATGAGGAATTAATATGTATGCAGGGGGACAAATATGCTTGAGTTGACCCTGTAGGAAATTATGGTAGCTGAGAAGATACTTTGGAGCCAAGGCAAGTAGACTGACTATGGAGCCAAGGGAGTAGACAGGTAATTGGGCTTCACTCACCAGTAGTTCATTATATACAGTAGATTCAACTAAGGAAAAATATGTATTCAGTTCATACAGTGTGTTCAGTGATATCACACACTGTGCTACAGGTGTCTTAGGGCCATTTCACCCATATGGGTTTGGTGTGAGGAAGGATCCTTGCTTTGGCAAGGTCTCATAATCAGCTTAGAGAATTACATCAATTGCTTCTCACGTGGCTTTTGTGGCAAAAGGAGAGTGGCCACCACAAGTGGAAAAAAAGTCCTGACTCTGGAACTAGATGTTTGGGAATAATGCAATA